>NC_136270.1:126218162-126235662 GCF_964187855.1 Myxine glutinosa | reverse complement strand
GGGTGAGTTTTGTTAGGTCGCGGTTTTAAACCACCGCTCGGTCTATAACATCCTAACCGCGGCTATAACAATTGGTGTCGGGGAGTGAGATCGACCCGGAGCGCGCTTCACGCGCTCAAAATTATAAAGTACGAAATTTGTTTTGTTTTAAAGGAAGAGCCGAATTTTGAAATCGCGCCATGGCTGTCCAAGGCGACGGGATGCCGGTGGGAGAGATAGAGGGGTTAGAAGTAACCCAGGACTTCGGGGAAGAAAGGGAGGAGGAAAATGGCAATGTGGTTGCGGGAATTTCAGGTGCACAAAATGGCGCTCTAGCGCACGTGATTACAGCGGCGCCACATTTAGCCACGCCCATGGTCGCGGTAGTCGAACCGGAGATGCCAATGGATTTGAACCTTTTTTTTATACAAATGAAGGCCCTTATGGCCCAGAATAGTGAGCGATTGGAGGGCCGGATGGATGCTCAGAGTGAGCAATTGGGGGTAATGGGGAACCGGATGGATGCTCAGAGTGAGCAATTGGGGGTAATGGGGAACCGGATGGATGCTCAGGGTGAGCGATTGGAGGGCCAAATGGGGGTAATGAGGGACGAAGCGAGGGGTACTGGTGAGGGGTTAGACAGGAAATTTGGGAAGTTAGACAATAATTTTGAGGGGTTAGACAACGGGATAAAAGAGGTAAAGAATGGGTTAACGGGGGTGGAAAACAGAATGGCTGCCCAGGAGAATCAGTTAGAGGGGGTGAAAAATGGGTTAATGGGGTTAGAAAATAGGATGGAGGACAAATTGCGGGAAATAGGGGAACAATCCGCCCGGGAAATCGAACAGATGGGGAACCAGATGGAGGAAATACGACGAGGGGTGAGTGAGGAGGTCTCGGGGCTACGCGAGGAGGTAAAGCGAGGCGAAAAGCGTATAGAGAAAGAGGTGAGAAATAATACGGCAAAGTTACAAGGGGGAATAGAAGATCTGACGAAAGGAGTAGAACAGCTGACAGTGGGACAAAAGGAACTAGCGGACCAAGTGGAAAAGAACACAGCAATCATCGGGGGTTTAAAAGCAACACAAAAGGACATAAAAAATGAATTAATAGCGACACAAAAGGAATGTCAAATGGTACATGAGGGATTGACGAAGAGGTTGGAGGAGGTGACAGAAGTAATGGAGACGAAGGACCGGGAGGTAAGGACGCACATAGAAACGGTTAAAGTAGCGATGGAGGAAGAAATTGAGGGGGCGCACCGGGAGCTGAAGGAGGTAAAGGAAAAATTAGAGGAGGTGGAAGAAGGGGTGAGTGAAATTAAGAAGAGACGGAGGGAAGCTAAGAGGGAGATAAAGGAGGAAGTCATGGAATATGTACAAGGTCTGTGTTCAAATCATGATGCGGTGCTCACTAACCAAATAAAAAGTTTGCAGGTGGCAGAGGAGGTGCGACGAGGTACGGAGGTGAGTGGCAATGTACATGATGTGAGGGGAGATTCAGTCGGCTTGAGGGGTGGTGTAGACCCGGGTGTTCGTGAGGGACCAATGGTAAGAGGTATGACTGGTCCGGAGTGTATGGACAGAGGAGGTGTGCAAGGAGGGTTGGCTATAGGAAGTGAGGGGGGTGCTGGTGAGCAAGGCTGTGGGGGTATGGCGTGGGTAGCGGGTTGCGGAGGGGCGACCCAGGCATCGACACCAGGAGGGGTAGTGTTTGGAGGGACGGGGGACGCGCGGGAGCCCCCCGGGAATAGCGTACTGTGGGAGCCCGAACGGTTTGGTCCCGCGTTGATCCCGCAAGGAGTGACGCGCGGGGTCCGACCTTCGGGCGCCCACAAGGTCCCACTCGCGCCGTATGACGGCAAGAGTGATTTGAGGGCGTACCTGGCGCAGTTTGAGTACGTGTGTAAAGGCAACGGTTGGAATCCGGACGAAGGTGGAGTACACCTGGTGGGGGCACTGCGCGGCGCGGCGGCGGAGGTGCTGACGGCTTTACCACCGGGTGCTCTCACCCTGCCAGCTCTCCGTGCGGCATTAATTAATCGGTTCGGCATTGAACAGCAAAGCGAGCTTGTTAAAGCCCAACTTGCGCAGCGAAAACGCAAGCCCCAGGAGACCATCGGGGAACTTGCTCACGATATTCGCCGCGCGGTCGGGATTGCACACGCGGACATGGCGGCGAGTTCCCAGGAAAGCCTGGCGCTGGATCACTTTATTCAGGCCCTTCCGGATCTGGAGCTCCGGCAACAGCTCGCCATGTGGCGCCCGCAAACCATGAGTCAGGCGGCCGACGCTGCAGCCCGTTGGGAAGCAGCGAGGCCCCTGGCCCGGGGAGGCGAGCGCCATGCAGTGGCGGTGCGTCAGATGGGGCCCGTGATGGGGGGCCCTGACCTGGAAAGCATGGTCCGGAGGTTAGTGGATCGGCGCCTGGCGGGACCTGGACCATGGCAGGCGGCCCCAGCGGTGGCACCCGGTAGTCCCCGACAGAGTACCCCAATTCGGACATACAGGGGGGGGGGAATTTGGAATACCGGAGGCAAGCACCTTACCAGGTGAGGTGCTATAATTGTGCTAGGATGGGTCACCGTGCATGGGAGTGTCGAGCTCCGCGCCGGGACGTTCCCCGCCAGCCGATGCCCTCAACTCCGCCCAGTATCGATCGGCCTAGCCGACCTCAGACACCCCCCCGCCAGGGCCAGGGAAACTAGAACGTGCCGGGCATGCAGGGCGGTGTTCGGCAGTAGAGGATGGGGAGAAGCCCTCGTTGACGCGACAGGTCATTCATTGTGGCCGAATTGGAACGGGTAGTTTGACAATTCGGTGCAAAATTGCCGGCGTGGGGGTGGACGCCGTGGTGGACACGGGAGCCAGCGCCACGATCATCAGCCCCGTGGTCCTTAATTCGAGTGCAGACGGCTGGGGTAAAATCCAGCGTCTGGAAAATCATAGCTTGCAGCTGGCTACCGGGGCAACGGCTCCGATCATAGGGCGTGGGTTTGTGACCCTCAAGTTGGGATCGGTGAAGCAAGAGATAGAGGTTTGGGTGGCGGAGGTGTGCGACCCATGCTTAATAGGGTTGGATTTGTTGACTGCCAGCGGTTGTAAAATCGACTTGAGTCGGGGGGTCCTGCGATGGGGAGTGGAAGAGCTACCATTGGAGGGGGTGAGCACGGCCGAGAGGGTGGAGCTGGAGGCTCCTGAGGCCGTGACCATCCCCCCGGGGGCCGAGGCCATAGTGCCGGCCCGATGGTCAGCTCGCCCGACATGGCAGGAATCCTGCGGCCTGGTCGAACCGGTGGCAGCGCTATCCATACCTGGTTTAATCGTGGGCCGTACCCTTGTAAAGACGGACGGGCCGGTGGTGGCCGTCCGAGTAATTAATATTAGCACAGAACCACGCACTATAGTGAGGGGCACGAAGGTAGCTGGCTGCACCCCAGTTAGAGAAGTCGCGTCAGTGAGGGGCGAGAACGTCCAGCCGAGCCGGCCCCAGGGGGAGCCTTCAATAAGTTCTAGGAATTGGCCCGATCCCATTTGCGAGATGGTAAATCGCAGTAGTGTAGAGTTGGGAGGTACCCAGAGGGAGGCCTTACACAAACTGGTTGGGTCCCATTTGGACCTCTTCTCCTTGTCCACCGAGGATATTGGACGTACGGGCCTGGTGAAACATCAGATCCACACCGGTGAGGCCCGGCCTATTCGTCAGGCCGCCCGACGGCTCCCTTGGAGCAAGAGGGCGGAAGCTGACGAGCAGGTTGAAAAAATGCTCGACGCAGGTGTGATCGAGCCCTCGGGAAGTCCTTGGATGTCACCTGTTGTGCTGGTCAAAAAGAAAGATGGGACCACGCGGTTCTGCGTGGACTATCGCCAGCTAAACAACGTGACACTCAAGGACTCATATCCCCTGCCAAGGATTGATGACACCCTCGATGCCGTTGCGGGCTCAAATTGGTTCTCAACTTT
This sequence comes from Myxine glutinosa, assembly GCF_964187855.1. NCBI lineage: Eukaryota > Metazoa > Chordata > Myxini > Myxiniformes > Myxinidae > Myxine > Myxine glutinosa. The sequence goes on along the minus strand of NC_136270.1, from coordinate 126,231,721 downwards.
GGACCTCAAGAGTGGGTATTGGCAGGTGGAGATGGATAGGGCAGGGAAGGAGAAAACGGCATTTTCCACAGGTAAGGGGCTGTATCAGTTCACTGTGATGCCGTTTGGTTTGTGTAACGCCCCCGCCACCTTTGAAAGATTGATGGAGCATGTACTGGGCGGCATGCCATGGCAATCATGCCTGGTGTACCTGGATGACGTCCTGGTACATGCCCAAACGTTCCCCCAGGCAGTAGCTAATTTGGACCAGGTGTTCGGGTGCCTCAGACAGGCAGGGTTGAAGCTGAACCCGAGTAAGTGCACTTTGTTTGCAAGAGAGGTGGCCTATTTAGGTCACGTGATCGGCCGCGAGGGGGTAAAAACGGACCCAGACAAAATTAAAGCGGTAGAGGAGTGGCCCGCACCACGTACCATCAAGGAGGTGCGGGGATTTTTGGGACTCTGCTCCTACTACCGGCGCTTTGTGGCGAAATTTGCGGAGTTGGCCCGTCCCCTCCACCGGCTTACGGAGAAGGGGACGCGATTTAATTGGACGCGGGAGTGCCACGAGGCCTTCCAAAAATTGAAGGGGTGTCTAACATCCGCACCCCTTCTAGCTTACCCCACTAGCAACGGGGCATTTACCCTGGACACGGATGCGAGCCAGGAAGGATTGGGCGCAGTTTTGTCTCAGACACAGGAGGGCGTGGAGAGAGTGATTGGTTACTATAGTCGGGCCTTAAGTAGGCCCGAGCGAAATTATTGCGTCACTCGCCAAGAGTTATTGGCCATGCTGGCTGCCATGAACCATTTCCACCCGTACCTGTACGGGCGGAAATTTTTGGTTAGAACTGACCATTCCTCCTTGCAATGGCTCCTTCGGTTCAAGGAACCGGAGGGCCAAATTGCAAGGTGGTTGGAAAAGTTGCAGCAGTACGATTTTGATGTGGCCCATAGGGCCGGGAAGGCCCATGGTAATGCGGACGCACTCTCTCGGCGTCCTTGTCTGGGGGAAAACTGTAAATTTTGTGCGAGACACGAGGAGAGGGAGCAATTGGGCGATTCCGCCCCGATTCTCGTCGTCCGGGCAACCCGGGTGAGAGGGCCAATTTTGCCACTAACCGCGGACGAGGAATTTGGAGAGTTGGCTTGGAGCACGGCCCAGCAGGAGGATCCTGTTCTGGGGCCGGTGTTCCAGTGGGTCAAATTGGGGCAAAGACCAAAGGGGGAAGAGGTCACCCCCCTCGGGGCGCAAACAAAGGCGTATTGGGCTCAGTGGCAGACCCTGGAATTGAAAGGCAACATCTTGTATCGCAAGTGGGTGGAGGTTCCCTCTGATAGAACTTCCTGGCTGGTGATAGTCCCTGACAAATTCAAGAACGTCATATTGCAACAGGTGCATGGTACCCGCTCCGGCGGCCATTTGGGCAGGACAAAGACAATATCTCGGGTCCGCCGGAGGTTCTATTGGGTGAATATGGGGCGCGACATACAGGACTGGTGTCGGAGATGCGACGCCTGTTCTGCCAAAAAGGGACCAGCACGGAGGACGAGGGCCCCCCTTCAATTACATCAGGTGGGGGCCCCCCTTGAGCGGGTGGCTATGGATATTCTAGGACCGCTGCCCCGCACCCGCCAAGGTAATAAGTATATCCTCGTTGTAATGGACTATTTCACCAAGTGGCCGGAGGCCTATGCCCTCCCCAACCAAGAAGCAGGGGTGGTAGCACAGGCCTTCGTAGAAGGATTTGTATGTCGGCACGGGATTCCACAGGAGCTGCACACCGATCAGGGTCGAAATTTTGGAAGTCAATTACTAAAAGATGTGTGCAGACTCCTGTCAATTCGGAAAACCAGGACCACGCCCTTGCGGCCACAATCTGACGGGATGGTGGAAAGGTTCAATCGAACATTGATCCAACAACTGGCATTGTTCACCACCACCCGTCAGGATGACTGGGACGAACATCTCCCGTACCTGTTGATGGCCTACCGAACTAGCCAGCACGGGGCCACCGCATGCAGTCCAGCGTTGCTTATGTATGGGCGGGAGTTACGGGCTCCCGCCGACTTGCTATGCGGTCCCGTGCCAGACACCACGGACACACCGCCGAGGGAGGGGTACGCACGTCACCTGGAGGAAGGCATGGAGCGGGTCCATGCCTTCGCCCGCCGCCAGCTCCATCTGGCGGGGGCCAAGATGAAGCGCAGGTATGACGACCGGAGCCAGGGGAGTCAATACGCTCCGGGGATGAAGATTTGGTTCTTTAATCCCCGGAGGCGGAAGGGAAGGTGCCCAAAACTCACCTCCCCCTGGCAAGGCCCGGGAGTCGTCCTGTCGCAAATCTGTGACGTGGTCATTAAGATCAAAATGGGGCCACGGACCCCCCCTCGGATCGTCCATGCCGACCGGATAAGACCTTATGCCGGCGAGCAGGCGCCCTCATGGATCGCCTCGGCTCTAGATGCCGAGGCAGGACCCAGTACCTCTTGCGACGGGGGCTCGTAGCGTCAGAGGACTGGGGGAATGGTAGTGAGAGATGCCCCGCTGTGGTGGGATGGCAACTCTGTCATCCCTCACAAGGTGGGGGCAAAGGAGCAATAGCTTATGGGGTGTATGGCAGTGAAAACTAGCCCGGGTGGGTTAGGATATGGTGTGTAGGGATCTAGCGAAGATGACCTTAGGTAACGTTAAGTTTAGTTAGTGATTGATACCTGTAGTGGGGACGCAGGTAGTTTAGTGTGGATGATAATGACGTGGGAGCGCAATAGTTTAAAGGGACGACTGGGAAGCGCAAGTTTCAGAGGGGAGTAGTTAGCTGAGATGATGCCGTGCGTGTGAGGATTGAACAGGTGAGAATGGAACAGGTGTGATTGCACAGGTGTGCAACTGAACAGGTGTGTGGAGCAGTGTATGAGTGAGTGATGGTGATGTGTGTTGCGTTGACCAACTGGTCCAGAAAGAGGGGGAGGGTGCAGGTGGCACCAGGTGAGATTGCACAGGTGTGCAACGACAGGTGAATGAAAGACAGGTGTATGGAATAAATGGTATGGAGTAGTGGAATGGATGGTCGTGGAGTGAGAATGGTGGAAATTGTGGAGTGGAGTGGATGGTGCGAAGGTGTGAATGGGGGAAGAGTGGACCCCCATCACGGATACCCGGGGCGGGTAGTGTAAGTGTTAGGTAGAGGGTATAGGTAAATTGTAGTTGGATATTGGCATCTGTGGTGCGGGTGACAGAATGGTATGTGGATGGGTGCGTTGGTGTTGTGGAAATGGCTGGGCGTGTAGCCTGTTAGTGTGTGTAGTTGTTTGGGCACTCCACCACTGTAAGGATGTCGGCCAGGTGAGGCCGCAGGTGGGCTCTGGGAGCCGGTAGTAGTTGTGTGGATGGGGCCCGAGGATCCGGAGGACGGACCCGGGTAGCCCAGTGCCAGAGGGCACCATGGGGTGACAGAGCCAGGAGAGGGGCTGCCCCCAGTTAGATAGGTTAGGGTGAGGAGCTAGGTAAGCTCGGGTGGCAACTACAGTGGTGGAGGTGTGCAGGTGGGTAGACCTGTTGGGAGAGCTACACGTCGCGGCCCAGAAATTGTGCGAGGGCACCGGGAGATGAATCGGGGGAGTGAGACCCCAAATTGAAAAGCACCACAGTTTGGCCAATGGGAATTGGTTTTTAGAACCCATAGTGTAAGAGGGCCAATGGTTTGGCCGGAGAAAGACCCCGGGTAGTGTAAAGTGTGTTAAAGTCATTTAGAGGATAGTTAGGATGAAGGATCTCCTCGCACCATCTGCACCCACTCACCGGAGGTGACAGGTACTCCACACCATGCCATGTTTTATTATTTTTTATTGTGCAAATGTTTGGAATGTGAGACGCATCATGACGTGGGTGTGACATTGTGCTTTGATGTTCCATCTCTGCCTCCTTATGAGGATTGATGATGAATTGATGATGGCAAATTTTTGAAGTAGAGGGATTGTGGTGACGAATTTGATATAGGGGAAATATGGGGAAGACGTGACAGTAGTGACGAATTGGTAATGTGTAGGTTTTGTACATATGGGGTAAGGGCAAGGGTGGGCTCGGTAACAGGGGGGTGACGTACGGTAGGGACGAGCTTTCTCACTTCGCCCTCCATACGCATTTCGCCTTGCATTGCCCTTTTTGATGTGTACCCTTGAGACCTTACCCCTCGCTCATCTGTCTTGTCCCCCCTTTTTGTCTCCCACATGAGGACCTGAGCGCCGTTGGGCGCCGAGGGGAGCGTGCGTGGGTCGGCCATTGTGCGCCCGAAATTCCCAGAACCAGCTGTCTGCATCGATGCACCACATTATGGACCACATGTCTGTGGCCGAGCACCACCTATGGACCCCATGGGTTGGGGCATGGCCCCTCTGCTGGAACCGGCCATGAGGGCCCGAAATCTTGCTGGCGGACCTTGGCCACAGGGCACCGATGCCCCACAGGTGAACCACACTAGTCGGCCCTGTGGGCCATAAATAAAATAAATAAGGACACATTGGGCACACTTTATTGAAAATAGGCCGCCAGTAAGCAAAGCAAAATGAAAATGACAACATCTGGAAGACAAATAATAATCACCAGCAGAGGGAGCCGAAGAGCAAGAGACACCTGCAGGGTTAGGGGTTGTTGAATTTATTTTATTGATGAACAGTGGTGACTGCACTGATTGGTGCTTGAGGGTGTGTTGGTGCGTTATAGGTGCTTTCATGGTGCATTGATGCAGAGCAGACTGTCTCCCCCCCAGAAAGAACAATTACAGGTCCTGGGTTAGTTTTGTAAATAAAAGCAGAGTCATTGTAAATAATGCTCCCCACCGTCAGTGTATAGTTTGAAGACCATTCCGCAATTCGGTTAACTGTGGGCGAAAGTCTGTTAGGCAGGGTGCAATGGAGCAGCGGGACACATTTATTTATGTTTAAACTGTCGCACTCAGGGTCAGGTTAAAAATAGAGGGAACTACACCTACGTGTCACGCTAAAGCTAAAAGTTGTAGGCCCGGGACGTGCCTAAGAGGAGGAGAGTGCAGTGTTGTGGATATGAGGACTGTATATATTTTTTTTTATTGTGTGCTGTATGATTATTATTATTGTTGTTGTGCTGTGCCTCCTGCCTCCGGAGCTGTGTAAGATCAAAAGGGCGTCCCATAGTCCACAAGCATACACGTCAGCCAATCATAGGATATTCATGTTCGATAGTTATATCTTATTCTGTGTTTTAAGATAAGGCTGTGTCTCCCATTAATTGAAATACTCCATTGCACCAGTGAGAGAGAATAGATCCCCTTCCATTCCCATCCCCAAAAATCCCCATTTCCTTCACATCCCCCCTTTCGTGATTGCCGACCCTCGATTGCCATATTACATCCCCTCTCGTCATTGCTGAGCCTCGATTCCCAATCACCTCCCCTCCAATAACCGCCATTGACCACGAGGCTCGAGTCAGGGAAGAAAGGCGTGTCTCCACCTCGTCAGAGGAGGGGAGGGGCGCGCCCGCCCCTCGTCGTCCGGGGCGGAGCCCGAGGGTCGTGCGACCAGCCAGGGCCGAGGTGAGCGCCCCGATGGGCGTGTCCAAAGCGCCGGGGGCGTGATCGCTGGGGGGCGCTATAAAAGGGCGCAACCGGAAGTGGAGGGGGAGAAGAAGAAAGAGAGATGCACTCTGGGTTGGTCGGAGAAAGAGAGAGAGAGGAGGAGTTGGTCGCACCGAGAAAGAGAGAGAGAAGAGTTGGTCTGAGTCGGTTGCAAAAGGAGGGTCAGTGGTCACAGTTGGTTGCAGTGGTGAGGAGTCGGTGGTGAAAAGCGAGTGAGACAAGTCCTGGGAACGCAGCGGACGGAGGCCGCAGCCGCAAGACCACCCAACCGCCAAAGGGGGCCTGAACGGCGGTTTGGAGCAGGGCCAAAGAGGAACGGCGGCTGCTGAACGCGCCGGTTGTGCTGCGGGACCCCCCTTGGACCTCTCCCTCTCCCTCCAGCCATCCACCTTCTGCCATTCCTGGCATCCCCCGCGTGAGTCAGCGTTCTGTTTGTTCTGTCCTGGGATAAGTTAAGCCTGTAGGTAAGCTAAATTTGCACTGTGTCACCTGCGTCTTATGTGTTGTAAATAAAACTTGATTGCTCCTTTTTGCTTGTGTGTGTAAATAATAAAACCCATTACTCGTCTGTACGTCTTCTCGTTTTATTCCTTTTCCTCTTTGCATTCGTCGTTTTTGTCTTTTCCCCTCATTGAGCAGCTGCGGTGCGATCCGGCCAAAGTCTGGGTGAATCGGGTGAGTTTTGTTAGGTCGCGGTTTTAAACCACCGCTCGGTCTATAACATCCTAACCGCGATCTATAACAATATATATATATATATATATATATATATATGTATATATATATATATATATATATATATATATATATATATATATATATATATATATATATGTATATATATATATATATATATATATATATGTATATATATATATATATATGTTGGAACCCATCTGTGGATCGGTCCCATCGGCCGATGGGTCTGACCGGTTTGGCGACCCATCTGTGGATGCACGAGAAATGACAATGCAGACCCATCAGCCGATGGGTCTGCGCCATCTGCGGATGTGTTGTTCACCTTGAAGGAATGTGTATGCATCAATAGTGGATGAGTTAACCTAGCCCTAACCCTAACCCTAACCCTAACCCTAACCCTAACCCTAACCCTAACCCTAACCCTAACCCTAATTGAAGATTGAATAAAAAAAGATTGAATAATAATGATTGAAGAGCACCATTCTGTCAACACATTCCTTCAAGGTGAACAACACATCCGCAGATGGCGCAGACCCATCGGCCGATGGGTCTGCATTGTCATTTCTCGTGCATCCACAGATGGGTCGCCAAACGGGTCAGACCCATCGGCCGATGGGACCGATCCACAGATGGGTTCCAACATATATATATATATATATATATATATAATATATATATATATATGGACAGACTTGGCATTTAATATGGAAAAAAAAATTTTGTGGGGGTGAACTTACTTTTCAAGATGTCTTAGAACCAAAAGTTCATTGGAATTATGTTGAAATTATTCTAGATTTTGTTAATGTGACCTTTAAAAGAAACAAAAACCACATTTGACGTTTCGAAACAAATAAATTGATCCTTGAAAGTGATGCAAACTGATATCGAACTCAATTCATGAACAGTACTGTGTTAAACTTCTGTACGTTTTCCAGAAGTATCTCTTCATTTTGCACATCAGCCAAAAACTTTTTTAATAAAAACAAAAGTTAAATTACGACTGGGATTACGGACAGTAAAATTACAGTTCAGTACTTCGTGTAACCCCCACGAGCATTCAGGAGAGCACATACACGTTGAGGCATGCTGTTCACGAGATTTGCCAAGGTTTGGACCATAATCGCTTGCCATGTAGTGACAATAGCCTGCTGCAATTCACGCACAGAGGTCGGCTGCTGGTCCAAGTGGTCGATTTGACGCGTTAATTCTGCCCACAAGTTCTCTATCAGATTCATATCCGGGGACATGGCAGGCCACTCCATATGCTCTACACCATGGTCAGCAAGAAAGTGTTGGATCATGCGAGCACGATGAGGCCGTGCATTGTCATCTTGGAAGACAAAGTTTCCTCGAAAGGCTGCCCGAGCAAATGGAAGCAATGTTTCTTCCAGAATGGCCCTGTACTTGAACTGGTTCAGGTTTCCATTCAGAACAACCAGGTCAGTTTTGCCCCCTGCATGAAAAGCAGCCCAAACGGTCACCCCACCACCTCCAGCTTGGACTCTTGGCACTATACAATCTTTGTTGTAGGCTTCATGCACTTGTCTGCGCACTCGGACGCGGCCATCTTGACGATAGACCAGAAATCTAGACTCGTCACTGAAGATCACGTGATTCCAGTGTCCTGGCTGCCATTGACGGTGCTCTCTGGCCCACTGCAATTGGCGCTGGCGGTGTTGTCTGGTCATGCGTGGCTTTCTCAGGGGACGCCTGGCATGATAGCCTGCTTGAACCAGTCGTTGGTTGACTAGCCTTCTGGATACAGGCACATTTGTCAGTTGCTGCCACTCAGCCCTAAGCCGATTAGCTGACTTGGTACGGCCATTGCAGACTAACCGGTGCAGCTGGCGATCATCCCTCCTTGTGGTTCTGTGGGGACGTCCTGGCCTCGGTATTGGAGTAGGGACACCCCTCTGAGCATTTCGTTTCAGGATCTTTGACACCTGACCTTGAGTGATGCCATACTGCCGAGCAATAGCACGCTGTTTCATGCCGTAATTTCGTAAAGCCACCACTACATGACAAACAGCATTGTCGAGTTGACGGACCATCTCCGGAGGAAGCAGCAATACGTTTTGGAGACGTGCAGCAGTTGTTCTCCACTAATACAGAACGCAACAACCCTTGTATACCCGACTGTGAAGCCAATCATCAAATGCACCTGTCCGTACATTTTGCCACACCACCTGTTATATAATCCTGTTGTTGACTTATTGCTGCGACATACAATGAGTGACATGGTTCTTTTAACAAATAAATCACCAAAGTGTAAAAGAAACTCACCAGATTGATATACTGAGTTAAGAAAGTAAACCCGTCAAGAAAAAAAAATAATTCCATATTAAATGCCAAGTCTGTATATATATATATATATATATCTATATATATATATATAATTATATATATATATATATATATATATATATATATATACAGTATATATATATATATATATATGTTTGTGTGTGTATATATATATATATATATATATATATATATATATATATATATATATATATATATATGTATATATATATTGTAACGGTTTTGAGAAGTGTAACGGTTTTTGAGAAGTGTAACAATTTTGGAGAAAGTGTAACGAATGTGAAAAGTATGGTTTTGTTGTGTGTAACACCCTCGTAATGTAAATAATGGTCGCAGCCGTCCTCCTAGTTAATTCCATGAAACTTACACACAGGCCACGATATATCTTTTTAAAATAGTGTATTTCCTTATTCTATGTACGCTAAATATGTGTTTCCCACTCGATTAACTGCATTGTATCAAACAAAATAAGCGTAGGCCCCTTTCAATTTCCCCAATCATTTCCGCTCTCCAAAGTTCCCTTCAAAAGCGGTGCGAGTGGTGTTCAATCCCGCAAGCCGCCATTGCCCATGTGCTAATCTCGGAGAAGAGGGGGGTAGGAGCCGCCAACTCACAGGCGTGGCACGTCGTCATGATCAAAAGAGGAATCGGACAGCCCTAACAGCCAACCAGCACCGCGGTTAGCGACCCGGTAGGCGTGCCCTCGCAGCCGGCGGCTTGATTCCGCCCGGAGTAATAAAAGCGACTGGAAGGGACTGCTTCGGCAGATGAGATGACCTGGGAGATGACATGAGAGAGGACATGAGCTGTGAGCTGTGAGCTGTGAGATGAGAGACGCTCCAAACCAAAAAGGAGAGATACTTGGGGAGGAAACAAGGTTTGCAGAGACACGCTGAGAGGAGGGAGATGGCTCCACCAGAAGGAGAGGAACAGGTGTGACCGAGCCAGCGCGTGACGTCTACAGCATCGGCAGTGGATACGCGACCGAGGGTTTTCCCGCCAAAAACGCGAAGAATTGAGAGCTGCTACCTCCGACCCTGCCTCCCTCTCCAGCAACCCACCTCCGCCATCCCTGCCTGCAATTTCCCCCGTGTAAGTGTGAATGTCGTCTGTCTTGAATGTTGTCCTGGGGTTAAGTAAAATGAATAGTATAAGTTAACGATTCACTGTGTGACTGCTTCTTCCATCCATTGCTTGTGTGTGTATAATAAATCTGTTCTTCCTCCGTACTCTGTCTTCTTCTCTTTTCCTTCTCTTTCGGTCGCTTTAGAGGTTTCCCGATTGAATATCTGTGGTGCGATCTGGTCAACGTCGGGTGGAATCGGGCCAATTGGGGATCCTGTAACGGTCGCGGTTGGACCATCCGCTCGGCCCATCATAACATCTAAACCGCGATCTGTAACAATTGGTGTCAGGAGTGGGATTCGGACCTGGGACTAAATTTGTTAGGCCCAAATTTTGGAACACCAATTGTGTTGTTACGGTAACAATTGGTGTCTGGGAGTGAGATACGGACCCGAAGCGCGCTTAACGCGCTCAAAATTACAAGCTGCCGAAATTTGTTTTGTTTTATAAAACCCGAATTTTGAGATCGCGCCATGGACAATCAAGGCGATCGGATGTCGGTGGGGGAGATAGACGGGTTAGGGGTAACCCAGGACTTAGGGGAAGAAAGGGAGGAGGAGAGCAATGAGGTGGTTGAGGGTGTATCAGATGCACAAAATGGCGTCCTCGCGCACGAGGTTTCGGGCGCACAAGATGGCGTCCTCGCGCACATGGTTGTTGCGGCACCAAATTTAGCCGCGCCCATGGTCGCGGTAGCCGAACCCGAGATGCCAATGGATTTGAACCTGTTTATGAAACAGATGATGGCCTTTATGGTAAAAACAGACGATAATTTCAAAGGGATGGAAAACAGGATAGGGGGCCAAATGGGGGCAATGAGGGACGAAGCGAGGGGTACCGGTGAGGGGTTAGACAAGAAATTTGGGAAGTTAGACAATAATTTTGAGGAGTTAGACAAGAAATTTGGGAAGTTAGACAATAATTTTGAGGGGTTAGACAACGGGATAAAAGAGGTGAAAAATGGGTTAATGGGGTTAGAAAATAGGATGGAGGACAAATTGCGGGAAATAGGGGAACAATCTGCCAGGGAAATCAAACGAATGGGGAACCAGATAGAGGAGGTGCAAATCGGGTTAGAAAGTAAACTGGATGCTCAGAGGGATGAATTGGGACAGATGAGGGTGGCATCTACAAAAGAGATGGAGGAGATACGACGAGGTGTAAGTGAGGAGGTTTCGGGGCTACGCGAGGAGGTAAAGCGAGGTGAGAAGCGTATGGAGAAAGAGGTGAGGAATAATACGGCTAGGTTACAGGGGGGCATAGAGGGTCTGACGAAGGGAGTAGAACAGCTGACAGTCGGACAAAGGGAACTAGCGGACCAAGTGGAAAAGAACACTGCAATCATCGGGGGTTTAAAGGCGACACAAAAGGACATTAAAAACGAATTAATAGCAACACAAAAGGAATGTCAGATGGTACATGAGGGGTTGACGAAGAAGTTGGAGGAGGTGACAGAAGTAATGGAGACAAAGGACCGGCAGGTGAGGATGCACATAGAGACGGTCACGGTACCCTTAGAGGACGAACTTGAGGAGACGCACCGGGGAATAAAAGAGGTGAAGCAAAAATTAGAGGAAGTGGAAGAAGAGGTGAGTGAAATTAAGAAGGGATGGACAGAAACTAAGAGGGAGATAAAGGAGGAAGTAATGGAATTGGTACAAGGTCTGTGCTCGAATCGTGATGTGCTGCTCATTAACCAAATAAAGAGTTTGCAGGTGGCAAAGGAGGTGCGGAGACGAGGTGCCAAGGTGAGTGGCGATATAATCGGAAATGTACATGATGTGAGGAAAGCTTCAGTCGGCTTGGGGATTGGTTTGGATCCGGGTGTTCGTGAAAGGCCGTTGGTGAAGTGTGCGACAGGTCTGGTGTGCGAAGAAAGAGGTGTGCGAGAATGTCCGACCATGGTGTGTGAGGAAAAAGTGCGTGCCGACCAGTGAGTGTGCTGTCAAGAGTGAGTCGGTCGTAGCGCGTGTGCGAGGGAGCACATGGAAGCGCGGTGTGGCGAGTGTTACGGAGGAAGTAACGAAAGAGTGTGCGCAAGAGGATGCGCGAGAAAGGTGTGTAATGGACAGGTGCATGGGGAAAGAGTGCGCTGTCAAGAGTGAAGGAGAATGCACGCCTGTGGTGAGTGTTACAGAGGATGTAACGGGAGAGTGTGCGCAAGAGTGTGCGCGAGAAAGGTGTGTAACAGACAGGTGCATGAGGAAAGAGTGCGCTGTCGAGAGTAAGGGTGAGTGCGCGACCGAGAGTGGAGGTGAGAGTAGTGAGAGTGACACGGAGCGTGAGTTGGTTGTGACAGGTGAGCGAGGATGTACACCTGGAATGGAAGGATGCACACCTGGAATGGTAGAGCGTGTGTGGGAATGCACACTTGAGTTGGTCGTGAGGCACGTGGTTGGGTGTGCGAGTGAAAGCACACCTGTGATTGTCACAGAGGAGGTGACCGAGGAAGGGGCGCGAAGAGGTGTGTTGGTGAGGTGTGCGAGCGACGAATGTGTGCCAAGGTGTTCGGTGGTCAGGTGTGTGACCAAGTCGGTGAGCGGAATGAGTGTACCGAGGTGTGTAAGGAAAGGTACGAGGAGCATGGGAACGGCTGGAGGTATGAGCAAGAAAGGGGTAGCGTATGCGTGTAAGCATCCAGGTGAGGCATCGACGGTAACCCGGTTAGCGGTTAGAGCGACTTTTAGCCGAATCGGGCCCTCGGTGCGTGCCGGGCTTCGCGTGCCGCGAGAACCAGCGGGGATCTGAGCCACGGCGGGTTCGAAAGGACCTCCGTACGCGATCCACGCTGGGCCTCGCTTGGAACGGCCGCGTCCGTGCTCAACTAGGCGGAGCGGGCAGCTCGATAGGAAGGGTCGTCATGGCGACCACTTTTTGTTGAGACGTGCCGGCAGGTCGAGATCGGGACATGGGATGGCTCCACGCCGAGGTGGTGCGTGGGATCTCGGCCCGGGTAAGCCCCCGTCCCTGCCCCGAATGCGGGACGTATCCAGCCGCCGGCACCAAAGAACCCGCGTTCATTGCTCGGCTGTACGAAGCCGAGCTTTAGAAGGGAATTGGCGCACCGAGAGGATCTAATAAGTAGACGGGTGATGAGGTTAGTGTTTTGGACCCAAAATTAGAAAAAGGCAAAATTTGATGATTGGTACGGTGATTGGCAGATGATTGGCAAAATTTTTGATTGGCTGAAATTTGGTGTGCCAAATTGATAGTAGGACCTCCCCGATGTGGTGGGATGGCAACTCTGTCATCCCTCACAGACCGGGGGGCAAAGGAGCACTAGGTTTATGGGGTTGATGGCAGTGAAAACTAGCCCGGGTGGGTTAGGATATTGTGTGTAGGGACCTAGAAGATGACATTAGGTGACGTTAAGGTTAGTTAGTGACTGATACCTGTAGTGGGGACGCAGGTAGATTAGCGTGGATGATAATGACGTGGGAGCGCAATAGTTTAAAGGGACGACTGGGAAGCGCAAGTTTCAGAGGGGAGTAGTTAGATGAGATGATGCCGTGTGTTTGAGAATTGAACAGGTGTGATTGCACAGGTGTGCAACTGAACAGGTGTATGGAGCAGTGTATGAGTGAGTGATGGTGATGCGTATTGTGATGACCAAATGGTCCAGGAAGAAAGGAGGGTGCAGGTGGCACCAGGTGTGAGGACACAGGTGTGCAACAGCAGGTATGGAGAATGGTAGTGTGGAATAAATGGAGTATTGGAATGGATGGTCGTGGAGTGAGTATGGTGGAAATTGTGGAGTGGAGTGGATGGTGCGAAAGTGTGAATGGGGGAAGAGTGGACCCCCATCACGGATACCCGGGG
>NC_136270.1:126043162-126213162 GCF_964187855.1 Myxine glutinosa | reverse complement strand
TCTCCCAATGTCCCTGTTCTCTCCCGCTGTTGTACTTGTGTGCTTCCCTCTCTCCCCCCATCTTGTCCCCCGCGCCCTTTATTAGGTTGTATGTGTCCGTTTATGTTTTTTTGTGATTCATGTTAGCTCTTACACGAGCCTCGATCTTGTATACCAAAAAATAATAATAATAAACCCACGCCATAAGACCCAGGGGACAGGCCGGGCAGTTCTAGGCCCCAGACAAGGCCGCGGGACATCCTGAAATGGAAAATCCTAATCGCGTTGAGCAAACTCCTCCGGTAACGAAATTATGTCTCAGAAATGGGAGCACTAAGCTCCCTACACTCACAACTCGACAGGTGAGGACCTATCCGGATGTATATAGCCATAGGCAGGCTGCGCACCCACTCCTCAGGGTCTTCATCTCTGTTTTTATTGCTCGACTGCGCTCCATGGAGACAGGTGAACGTGAAAGTGGAAATTGAGTTTTTTGCTGCCACTCTTCGTCTTACAATCTCAATTTGCGTTAACTCTCCTGGAACCCCACCTGCCTTGTGGGCCTCTGGATACACAAAGATATAAATAAAATGTCCCCATTTATTAGAGGACACAAAGTCGAGGAATTCCATCGACGACAGCCACGTCATCTTTTGGAAAAAGGGGGCAATGATATCTATCTATAATTCCAGTAATCTCTGTACGTCTGTACGTCTGTACGTTTGTCTGTGACCGCTGTTTCTCGACAACTACCGGTCCGATATACTTGAAACTTGCCAGGTATATTGCTGGGGACCCGAGGATGTGCCTTTTCAAGGTTTGAAATTAATCGGACAAGTACTTACCGAGCTATGGCGATTTAGCCGTTCGCCGTTCGCTTTGCCGTTGCGAATGGACCAAACCATTCATGTAAATAGAGGGGGGGGGGGGGGGTTCTGTGGTCGTTCGCTTTGGCTTTGCGAATGGACCAAACCATTCATGTAAATAGAGGGGAGGGTTCTGTGGTCGTTCGCTTTGGCTTTGCGAATGGACCAAACCATTCATGTAAATAGAGGGGGGGGGGGTTCTGTGGTCGTTGCGAATGGACCAAACCATTCACATCGAATCATCGAATCACATCGAATGGACCAAACCGTTCGCTTTGGACCAAACCATTGCATGTAAATAGAGGGGGGGGTTCTGTGGTCGTTGCGAATGGACCAAACCATTTCATGTAAATAGAGGGGGGGGGGATATAATTTTAGATATATATATAGTACGGGCATTGGCAAGGAACGGGCACCCACGTACGGGCAATGCCCTAGTTATAGCAATGGCGGGAATTGCTAAGAGTTCCATCTTGTAAATGCGGTGTGCCTTTGGGCCAGAGAAACACTGCCTTGTGCGCAACGTTTCCCCCTGAAGATTTCAGCATAGGCCTGCGGCCTGTCAGTATAATACGTTACTGGCATTTTGAGCAGGGCCGCTCCCGGTGACCTTTCTGAAAGGGTCGTAATGACCCGGGCAGGTGCGTGCTGAAAAAGGTGCATTTGCGCGCCTGTTTATCCAAGGCTTTCAGAATCGACCACAAAAGGCCCCCACGTGGGGTGCAGTTTCATCCGAGCAACGTAATGATGTATGGTGCAAAGGGCCCATTATGCCTCATGGCCCGAAACGTTCATACCCGATGTTTATACTCGATGAAAGGTTATGATGTGTGAGTGGTGGAGCAGGTCAGGTGAGGGCGCACGCAATATGACGACGGCTGCGTCCGACGTCCTTCAGTCATCGCTGGAGTTTGAAAGCTGAAGGGAGAAGAAGCACCATTTGGATCCACATGTAGGGATTTGTGAGAAAGGGAGGCTTGAATATCACCATGATTGATGATGAACCAAACAGGAGGTAAAATTACTGGAATTGTTTGCCTAACGCTTTGGCATCGTTTTCGTCCCTAATAATGTATCGATTGTGATGATGAAATCGATACTTGTCTTGTACTGTACTCCGCTTCCAAACACTTGGCTTTGTGCTCACAATATATCACATTACAGGAGCCCGAAGGCAATGTTTGGATTAAAATATGAGAGAGGTCCAGAGAGAAACACAGAGAGAGGGAGATGGAGGTAAAGGGGGAGGTAAGGCTGAGGTAGAGGGGGGGGGGTAGTGGGGGAGGTAAACGGTGGACGTTGACGGGGACGTCGATGGTGATTTAGAGGTGGAGGTAGAGGGTGAGGTGCAGGGGGAGGTAGATGCTGAGGTAGCAGGTGGGGGGGGGGGGGTAAAGGGGAAGGGAAGGGGTGACATAGACGGGGGACGTTGACAGTGAGGTAGAGGGTGGACGTCAACTGGGACGTCGACGGTGAGTTAGAGGTGGAGGTAGAGGGTGAGGTAAAGGGGGAGGTAGATGCTGAGGTAGCAGGAGGGGGGGGGGGGGTAAATGGAAAGGTAAAGGGTGACGTAGATGGGGGAGGTTGACGGTGAGGTGGAGGTGGAGGTAGAGGGTGGACGTCGACTAGGACGTCGACGGTGAGTTAGAGGGGGAAGGCGCAGGTAGAGGTAGAGGGCGGAGGTAGGGTCTGAGGTAAAGGGGAAGGTAAAGGGTGAGGTAGAGGGTAGACGTCGACGGTGAGTTAGAGGTGGAGGTAGAGGGCGAGGTAGATGCTGAGGTAGCGGGGGGGGGGGGGATTAAAGGGGAAGATAAAGGGTGACGTAGACGGGGGAGGTTGACGGTGAGGTAAAGGGTAGAGGGTAGAGGGTGGAGGTGGAGGTAGAGGGTGAGGTCGAGGATGGACGTCGACTGGGACGTCGACGGTGAGTTAGAGGGGCAAGGCGGTGGTAGAGGCAGAGGTAGAGGTGGAGGTAAAGAGCGGAGGTAGGGGCTGAGGTAAAGGGGAAGGTAAAGGGTGAGGTAGACGGGGGACGTCGACGGTGAGTTCGAGGGGGAGGTGGAGGGTGAGGGGGAGGTAGAGGCTGAGGTAGAGGGGGGGGGGATAGTGGAGGGCAACGAGGTCCTTACCTGCACAGACGGACGTGGCACGGGGGTTATCCGATCCCCACAACAAATAACGTATAATCCGGCAAAGCAACAATACAACAATTAAAATCCAACAAATAATGGTTTAATAAAAATAAATGCCAGGATAACAGAAATGAATGCACAGTAAACTAGATTTCCTATATTGAGGATCCTCCAATCAGACACAAATACACACAGGGGGATGATAAAATAACGAAAGTAAAAATGTAGTGTGTGGTGCGTTGGCTGATACCCCGCCTGGCATCCTTGACCGCCGGACCGTCACAGATCTTGCGTCCCTGCGCGGGAAAACACGCATTGGCACGGGAAAACACATTGGCACAAAGTCACGTTGACCGCCAGCCGCCGACACGAAGCGAACAGGCCCAAGCTCCTCCCTCGTCCTTCTCGCTCGGCTGCACCGAGTTCCGACCGTCTCGAACTGCTCTTGGTCTCTTTTCCCACCAGCGCACCCGATCCAGGAAATGCAACCGCCACGAGAGAGAGAGAGAGAGAGAGAGAGAGAGAGAGAGAGAGAGAGAGAGAGAGAGAGAGAGAGAGAGAGAGAGAGAGAGAGAGAGAGAGAGACAGAGAGACAGAGAGACAGAGAGAGACAGAGAGACAGAGAGAGACAGAGAGAGAGAGAGTGTGAGAGAGTGTGAGAGAGTGTGAGAGAGTAAAATGCGTCTTCATGCGACCAAGCCAGGGACAGAGAGGAAGAGAAAAGTGCATCCACCCGCAATCAAACCCAGCGCAAGAGAGAGCGAAAATGGCGGGACGTGTCCTTTTTGTCCCTGGCACTAGAATGTTCTCTTTGATGTCACCCGCGCTCCAATAAATGAGTGCCACCCGCTCACCAACGTTCTTTACCCAATCATTCTTTGGGGCGTGGCCTCACGGCCACACCCGGTGCCCATCGAGCATATTTGAGCTGGGTGGTGTCGTAGTAATGTTCGGATCCAGTCGGCGATCGCTTTATTTAATTTAAGCACTGATCACATGGCTGGTGTTGTAAGTGTCAAAAGGAACAAAGGGAAACCACAGAGGCAAATACATACAGGGAAAGTTACCTTTATAGCCTAACTAATTAGCATAGCTCCACCCCTCACATGGAGACAAAGATACACTTTCGTGACATCCGGCCCTACTTAGTTACAGGAGGGTTTCTTCTTCTTCGCGACATTCGGCGCACACTACCCTACACATTCTACCGGGACTAAGGTATTTCATTGCCTACCCCCATAAACGTAACAGTATTATCACAAACTAAGAACTTCAAATAACACATCACTTTATATGATAATATACAAAGCGATAAACACTGTACCTGATAGGCATGTTCATCACACAGCTCCTCCATTTAACCATTGACTCAAACTCTTATTCAAATATTCAAACTGTCATTTGTAACCGATTTTACCATGCTGCACTGCGTATGCTCGCAACCACCAACAAATTATGTTAATGCTTATTTATAATGTATTTTATAAATATTATTTTTTATCGAAACACCTCCATTATTTAATACTGTACATAAATAAATATATATGTTGATTCAATAATATTAATTAAAGAATTAACTTCACTAAAATAATTAATTCAATATTATGATATGAAATGCAATGCAACAGGAACTTGTTTACACAAAAACCAACCAAACTTAAACAAAAGGTGAAGATGGAGTCTAAAGATATTCTCATTAGACCTGATCAAACAATCAGCAAATATCCCCAAACTTAAACAAAAGGTGAAGATGGAGTCTAAAGATATTCTCATTAGACCTGATCAAACAATCAGCAAATATCCCCAAACTTAAACAAAAGGTGAAGATGGAGTCTAAAGATATTCTCATTAGACCTGATCAAACAATCAGCAAATATCACCAAACTTAAACAAAAGGTGAAGATGGAGTCTCAAGATATTCTCACAAGATCTGATCAAACAATCAGCCAAATATCCCCAAACTTAAACAAAAGGTGAAGATGGAGTCTCAAGACATTCTCACAAGACCTTATCAAACAATCAGCAAATATCCCCAAACTTAAACAAAAGGTGAAGATGGAGTAGTCTCAAGACATTCTCACAAGACCTTATCAAACAATCAGCCAAATATCCCCAAACTTAACAAAAGGTGAAGATGGAGTCTCAAGACATTCTCACAAGATCTGATCAAACAATCAGCCAAATATCCCCAAACTTAAACAAAAGGTGAAGATGGAGTCTAAAGATATTCTCACAAGACCTTATCAAACAATGAGCAAATATCCCCAAACTTAAACAAAAGGTGAAGATGGAGTCTAAAGATATTCTCACAAGATCTGATCAAACAATTAGCCAAATATCCCAAACTTAAACAAAAGGTGAAGATGGAGTCTAAAGATATTCTCATTAGACCTGATCAAACAATCAGCCAAATATCCCCAAACTTAAACAAAGGGTTGTGGTGCTGTGCACACACGACTCGATTGCCAGAAAGGTAGGCCACAACGCGTGGATACAAACGAAAGCACTTTAATACAAGCTCGCACATCAGCACTGAGCGGGCTCGACCTTAGAGCCCGCATATATATCCCGAGGCCACGCCTTGCCCCCGGGCGTGGCCGAACGACCAAAAGGCGGGGCATGTATCTCAGTTCCACGCCCGGACGCTCGCGCCACCCACTGGTGCGCGGAATTATTGACCATTGTGCCCGCCACACGCGCCCCCCCAGAATTCCCACGCACCTGAAGGGTGAGCTTGCGGGGAAGCCGGATGACCTGGCCGAAACGCCCCCTGGCGATGCGTGCAGGGCTGGGGGGTAGCGGGACGGCGGGGCTGGGGGGTGCCGGGGTCCTGACCGCCGGGGGGCGGCCTCAACACGGAGGCAGAGCTGCTTGCGGGGGGTGGTCCAGATCGTGGTGGGCCGGATTGAGGCGGTCCACGGAGATACGATCCGGGGCACCGCCGATGTCCACAGTGAAATGTTTGTCCCCGGTCTCCAGCACGCGGAAGGGCCCGTCGTACGGGGGCCACAGCGGTGCCCGGTGGGCGTCGTGCCGGACGAAAACGTACTCCGCCGTGCGAAGCTCCGGGGCGACGTGGGAGGACGGGCAACCATGGTGTGACGTCGGCACCGGAGTGAACCTCCTGGCGGTCTCCTGCAGGGTGGAGCGCTGTTGCGCCGTGGACCAAGGAACCGTGGAGTCAGGGATAAATTCGCCTGGCACCCGCAGCGGTTGTCCGAAGACCAGCTCCGCCGAGGACGCACGCAGTTCATCCTTGGGCGCCGTCCTGAGGCCCAGCAGGACCCAGGGGAGCCTGTCGGCCCAGCTGCCGTTGCGGAGGCTGGCCCGTAGCGCGGCCTTCATCGAGTGATGAAAGCGCTCGCACAGGCCGTTGGCCTGGGGGTGGTAGGCTGTGTTGCGGTGCAATTTGACACTGAGCCATTGCGCCACTGCTCCCCAGAGCTCCGAGGTGAACTGGGGGCCATGGTCGGACAAAATGTCCGAGGGGGCACCGAACCGGGCAACCCGCGTGGCGATGAAGGCTTGCGCGACGTCAGCCGCAGTCGTCGCCGCCAATGGCACGGCCTCCGGCCACCGGGTGGTGCGGTCCACCATGGTGAGGAGGTGGGTGAACCCCTGCGAGGGGGGCAGAGGTCCCACCAAGTCGACGTGGACGTGGTCGAACCGACGCTCGGGCACTGTAAATGGGACCAACGGGGCCTGGGTGTGGCGGTGGACCTTTGCGCGCTGGCACGCGAGGCACGTCCTGGCCTAGTCGCGGACGTTCTTCCTGAGGCCATGCCAGACGAACTTCGCCGCGACGAGCTTCTGGGAGGCCTTCGTGCGCGGGTGGGACAGGCCGTGAATGGCGTCGAAAACCGGGCGCTGCCAGCCAGCGGGCACGATGGGGCAAGGCCGGCCGAGGGAGACATCGCACAAGAGGGCCGTGCCCGCGACTTCGAACGGCACCTCGGTGACGCGGAGGCTCGTGACGGCGGTCCGCAAGGCCGGGACGTCGGGGTCGGCGGTCTGGTCCTCCGCCATCCAGGCATAGTCGATCCCGAGGTGGACCGCGTGTGCGATGGACCGGGAAAGGCAATCCGCCACCGGTGTCTTTACCCGCGACGTGACGGATGTCCGTCGTATACTCGGACACGGCAGAGCGGTGACGCTGCTGCCGGGCCGACCATGGCTCGGCGACCTTGGCCATCGCGAACACAAGGGGCTTGTGATCGACGAAAGCCGTGAACGGGCGGCCCTCGAGCAGATGGCGGAAGTGCCGGACCGCCAGGTGTAGTCCGAGCAGCTCGCGGTCGAAGGTGCTGTAGCGGCGTTCGTGCGGGCGAAGCTGCCGGCTAAAAAACGCCAGCGGCTGCCAAGCACCACGCACCCACTGCTCGTGCACCGCACCCACCGCGTAGTCCGACGCGTCGGTGGTGAGGGCGATTGGTGCATCGGGCGCCAGGTGCGCCAGCATGGTGGCGTTGGCCAAGGCCAGCTTTGCGCCCGCAAACGCCACGTCCATCGGCTCCGTCCAGGCGATGTCACCTTTGCCCGGCTTCCCCCGGAGAGCCTCGTGCAGGGGGCGCAGGAGCTGGGCGACGCGGGGCACGAAGCGGTGGTAAAAATTGACCATGCCCAGGAATTCCTGGAGCCCCTTGATCGTGCGGGGGCACGGGAAACTCTTGACGGCCTCCACCTTGGCCGGTAAAGGGATGGCCCCGTACCTGGTGATGCAGTGGCCCAAGAAGTCGATGGCGTTGACGCCGAAACGGCACTTTGCGGGGTTGATGATCAGGCCATGCTGGCCCAGGCATTCGAAGAGCGTGCGGAGGTGGAGCAGGTGCTCCTCCCGGGATGCGCTCGTGACTAGGATGTCGTCCAGGTAGACGTAGATGAAAGGTAAATCACGCAAGACGCTGTCCATGAGCCGCTGGAACGCATGGGCCACATTTTTCAACCAAAAGGCATCCACAGGAACTCAAAGAGGCCAAAAGGGGTGATGATGGCCGTCTTTGGGACATCGTCCGGTTGTACGGGGACCTGGTGGTAGCCCCGGATGAGGTCCACCTTAGAGAAAATGGTCATGTTTGCCAACCGGGCGGAAAAGTCTTGAATATGCGGGACCGGGTAGCGGTCCGGGGTGATGGCATCGTTGAGCCGGCGGTAGTCACCGCACGGCCGCCATCCGCCGCCGGGCTTGGGCACAATGTGCAGAGGAGAGGCCCAAGCGCTGTTAGAGCGCCGTACGATGCCCAGCCGTTCCAGCGTGACGAACTCCGCTTTCGCCACGGCGAGCTTCGTGGGGTCGAGGCGGCGCGCCCGGGCGTAGACCGGTGGGCCGACGGTGGGGATATGGTGCTCCACCCCGTGTTTGACGGCCACCGCTGCCCAAGGTGGGCCGTGTGAGTGCCGGGAAACTGGCGAGGAGGTGGGTAAACTCGTCCGCTGCCAGAAGCGTACAAACTAATCTCGCCGGGACGGAACCACTCAGCAAGCCGCTTGGCAAGCCGCTCGGTGAGCCGCTCAGTGAGCTGCTCAACGAGTCGCTCAGCGAACAAGCGAGCGAGCTGAAGGTTTCGGCCTGGATGAGACGTCGACACTTAACGTCCACCAACAGCCCATTCGCACAAAGGAAGACCGCACCGAGCAGGGCCATTGGCACGCTGGCGGTGACGAACGACCATTTGAAACGCTGCGCTCCGAACCGCAGTGAGAGGCAACGCTTCCCGAATGTGCGGATGGGTGTTCCGTTGGTGGCAAGCAAAGCAGGGCCCGGCCCGCGGCTTGCTTGTCGGACGCGGAGGCAGGGAGGACGCTTACCTGCGCTCCCGTGTCGC
Organism: Myxine glutinosa; assembly: GCF_964187855.1. NCBI lineage: Eukaryota > Metazoa > Chordata > Myxini > Myxiniformes > Myxinidae > Myxine > Myxine glutinosa. Next base: position 126,204,363 of record NC_136270.1, on the reverse strand, counting down.
ACAGAAAACGACGACCAGATGAGGTGTCCGTGATGAACAGCAGGCTGCCGGAATGGCCGACGCTCATGGCCGCAAGTGAGCGCCGGCCCGGTCGTTTCCCGACCCGTCAAAAGAACACAGCGGGCAGCACGTTCTAGCCTTGCGGCCGAACCTGGCATGGTAGTAGCACCAGGTTTGCAGAGGCGGTGGCCGCGTCAGCCGTGCCGGCGGCGGTGGTGGTGGCGGCAGCGGTAGTGGGCGGGGCGTAGCAGCGGCCACGAGGGAAGCAGGGGGCGCTGGAGCCTCCACACCAGGATCCACTACGGCAGCACCGTACACCGACCGCGTGTCGCAGGCCGCGAAAAATTTGTCGGCCTCTCCGGCCAGGGCGCGGGGTTCCGTTATTTTGGAACCGGCCAGCACGAGGCGCACCTGTACAGGTAGCTGGCGGAGGAAAAGTGCTTGGAACAAGAAATCTGGGCGCTGGTCTCCAAGCAGGGACAGCATAAAATCCATCCGGACGGATGGTCATGTGTCGCCGAGGGCGGGAAGGTCCAGGAGGCGGTCGGCGCGTTCGACCTCCGTGAGCCCGAACGTGGCGAGGAGGAGACGTTTGAGCGCCTCGTACTTGTGGTCACCCGGCGGGCACCGAAGGATGGACACGACGTGGGCGGCAGTGCCGGGCCTGAGGGCGGCGACCACGTGGTAGTACCTGGTCTCGTCCGCCGTGATGCCCCGGAGTTGGAATTGAGCTTCGGCCTGCACAAACCAAACGTCGGCTTGCGCTTCCCAGAACTCCGGGAGTTTGATGGCGACGGCGTTGCTAGCCATGGCGCGTTCGGGGGTCAGCAACGGCTGAACCAGTCGGGGTCACCAGTGTGGTGCTGTGCACACACGACTCGATTGCCAGAAAGGTAGGCCACAACGCATGGATACAAACGAAAGCACTTTAATACAAGCTCGCACATCAGCACTGGGCGGCTCGACCTTAGAGCCCGTATATATATCCCGAGGCCACGCCTTGCCCCCGGGCGTGGCCGAATGGCCGAAAGGCGGGGCATGTATCTCAGTTCCACGCCCGGACGCTCGCGCCACCCAATGGTGCCCGGAATTATTGACCATTGTGCCCGCCACAGGGTGAAGATTGAGTCTAAAGACATTCTCACAAGACCTGATGAAACAATCAGCAAATATCACCAAACTTAAACAAAAGGTGAAGATGGAGTCTAAAGTCTACAGTGATGACTCCATCTACATCTCGCTGTCTGATGATATGGACCAACTTCTATCTACTCATCCCAACTCTCTCTTCCTCATATGTGGTGATTTCAACTGTCATCATGCCAGTTGGCTGGGTGTGGGTACCTCTCTCACCAGCCATGGCTCCTCGGCAAAGGACTTCTGCGACTCACTGGGACTGACACAATCTGTCAATTTCCCGACCCGGATCTCAGTCAACGGAACATCTTCTCTTCTGGACTTGGTTATGACTAACTTCCCTGAAAATGTCTGCTGCTCTTCTTCTGCTCCGATCGGATCATCTGATCATGTCCTTGTTAAAGTGGACATCTCTCTGACCATCCTCAGGGAGCCTGCTCAGCGTCGACGAGTCTGGCATTTCACTCAGGCCAACTGGCACGGTCTTCAAGCAGCCATCAATCATCTGGACTGGTCTCCCATCTCTACCACCTCTGACATCAACTCATCCTGGGAATTCTTCCAAAGTAAATTGCTCTCTCTCATGCACAGATTTATCCCATCTCGTCTTCAGTTGTCATACCCTTCCTCCCGTCCATGGTACACGGAATCTTGTGGTGAGGCTGTTGCCCAGAAACAACTTGCCTTCGTCTCCTGGAAAGCAAATCCAACGGAAGGAAATCTCATTTCCTTTCACAAAGCCCGAAACAAGTGTGTGTCCACCCTCAGGAGAGCCAGGAAACAATATCTCTCCGTTCTCAAGACCGAACTCTCTTATCTGTCTCCCTCTTCCAAATCCTGGTGGCGTCTGGTCAAATCCGTTTCTGGTGTTTGTTCCCCCTCCATCCCCTCCCTTACCTCAAACGGCTACACAGCTGACTCCGCACGTGAAAAAGCTGAATGCCTCAACTCTGTGTTTGCCTCTAAATCTTGTGTCCCAAACCCATCCCTCTCTGTACCCACCATACCCAGTCGTACCCTGCTGCTCCTGGACTCCGTGTCCTTTCCTCCTGACAAGGTGGAAAAGTTTCTGTCAACCCTCGACTCTGATTCTGCAACTGGACCTGACGGCATCAGCCCACGGGTCCTAAAATCCTGCTCTGCTGCTCTATCTCACCCTCTCTCTGTTCTCTTCACCCTCTCTTTTGCTCAAGGTCAACTGCCATCTGCTTGGAAATCAGCCAACATCACCGCTTTGCACAAAAAAGGTGCAAAAACAGATCCTAGCAACTACAGACCAATCAGCCTTCTCCCAATTATCAGCAAAGTCATGGAATCCATCATTGCTTCTGATATGAAATCTTTCCTCTTCTCCAATGGCTTGATCTCTGATCATCAATTTGGTTTCAGACCAGGTCACTCTACTCTGGACATGCTGCTTCTGCTGTCTCAACAATGGATGGAGGTCCTCAATGCCAAACAGGAAATTAGAGCTGTCTCCCTCGACATATCACGTGCCTTCGACACGGTCTGGCACCCCGCTCTGCTCACCAAACTCTCCTCCTTTGGTATCCATGGAAGCTCCACGCATGGCTGGCGGACTTCCTCTCTAGTCGTCGTCAACGTGTGGCCCTGAATGGGTTTCTCTCATCTCCTCTTCCTGTTCAGGCTGGAGTTCCCCAAGGCAGTGTTCTGGGCCCCGTGCTTTTTCTGGTCTTCATCAATGATCTCTCTGACTCTCTCGAAAATCCTCTCTATCTCTTTGCTGATGACTCCACTCTCTGCCGCTCCATTCCTCTTCCCTCAGATCGGCAGTCTGCTGCCTCCTCACTCTCTGAAGACCTGGACAAAATCACAGACTGGTCAAACAAGTGGAACATGTCTTTCAATCCTGACAAATCTCACACTCTTACTATGTCTCTCCGAAAAGATCGACTGGACAACCCTCCCATCTACTTTCTCAACAATCCTCTCCAAGAAGTTCTGTCGCTCAAGATTTTGGGTCTCACTATCTGCCATGATCTTTCTTGGGAAAACCACATTTCCAAGCTGGCCTCCAAAGCCAGTCGCCGACTGGGCATCCTCCGTCGTGCGAAGTCCTTCCTCGGCACACCTGAGCTCCTCACCACATACAAGGCTTTCATCCGCAGCTCAATGGAATACTGTTCTCCCCTATGGGCCGGTGCTCCTGCCTCACACCTAGCTCGGCTTCACGCTGTTGAAACCAAAGCTTTCAGAATTATTGGAATCTCCCGCGATGAAGCTATCTCTGAGGGCCTTTCACTCACTCACGGCAGGCAGGTAGGTGGTCTTTCTGTCTTCTACCGACTCCTCTCCGGCCTTGCACCCCCAGCTCTCTCTGTGCTCTGTCCCCCAAATATTCCTACAGGTCGCACAAGATCTGCCAGCAACCCTCTGTTGGTTAAACTGCCGAAATCTCGGCTCTCCGCTCACCTTCACTCTTTCATTCCTCTTTTCTCCCGCCTCTGGAACAAACTCCCTCACTCCCTTCAATCCCACTCCTCCCTCCAGGTCTTTAAAACAGCTGTTCACCACCATCTCTTATCTTCCCCCATCCAAAACCTTGATCTTTTCTACCCCCGCTAATTCACCCCAGATCCACCTTGTTTGAAATTCCAACTTCTTTCCTGGAAGTCCTGGCAGTGTCCATATGTTTTATACCTCTCCCACTGCCCCCTTCCCACGCCCCCCCCCCCCCCAAAGCCCTCGCCCTCTCTCAGATCTCTCGATGTCTCCATGTCTCTCGGTCCCTGCTCTCAAATGTTGTGTTTGTGTCCTTCCCCCTCTCTCCCCATCTTGTCTACCGCTCCCTATGTTATATGTTTTATGTGTCGGTTTGTCTTTCTGTGTGATTAATGTTCGCTCTTTCACGAGCCTCGATCTTGTATACAAAAAAAAAAAAAAAAAAAAAAAAAGATATTCTCATTAGACCTGATCAAACAATCAGCCAAATATCCCCAAACTTAAACAAAAGGTGAAGATGGAGTCTCAAGATATTCTCATTAGACCTGATCAAACAATCAGCCAAATATCCCTTGTTTAACATGATGGAAAATACCTTCTCAGCACGTAACCACCCTTTACTGAACAAATTCATGCAATTCGAAGTAGCTGAGATAAAGACATTGTAACCCATTTTAATTGGTACATTGCCACATGGAAAGATGAGAATCATTAAAATCATTAAATCGTTGGAAAGGTGAGAAGCATTAAATGAGAATGGGGAGAGAGAGTGGGAGCGATGATAAGAGGGAACAACAGCAACAACGTTGGCAAATCAACGTCTCTTTTACATCATTGCCAACATGGAGAGAGAGAGGGAGGGAGGGAGAGAGAGAGAGAGGGGTGAAGGAGAAAGATGGGTAGATAGAGAGATAGAGAGATAGAGAGAGAGAAAGAAAGCAAGAAAGAAAAGAGAAGAGCGGAGAGAGAGAGAGAGAGAGGGAGGAGGGGGGGGAGAGTGAGTGAGAGGAGCTATAGAGAGAGGGCAGGCAGAGAGGGGGGTAGAGAGAGACAGAGAGAGAGAGGAGCTGTAGAGAGAGGGGGGCAGAGAGAGAGGGGAAGAGAGAGCGGAAGAGAGAGGAGCTATAGAGAGGAGCTATAGAGAGGGGGGTAGAGAGAGATAGAGAGAGGAGCTGTCGAGAGGGGGGTAGAGAGAGAGAGAGAGAGAGAGAGAGAGAGAGAGAGAGAGAGAGAGAGAAGCTATAGAGAGAGGGCAGGCAGAGAGGGGGCGAGAGGTGGAGAGAGAGGAGCTATAGAGAGGGGGTGTAGAGAGAGATAGAGAGAGATAGAGAGAGATAGAGAGAGATATAGAGAGATAGAGATAGAGAGAGAGAGAGAGAGATAGAGAGAGAGATAGAGAGAGAGAGATAGAGAGAGAGATAGAGAGAGAGAGAGAGATAGAGAGAGAGATAGAGAGATAGAGAGAGAGATAGAGAGATAGAGATAGAGATAGAGATAGAGATAGAGAGAGAGAGAGAAAGAGAGAAAGAGAGAAAGAAAAGCTGTAGAGAGAGGGGGGCAGAGAGAGGAGTTGAGAGAGGGGGAGAGAGAGGAGCTGCAGAGGAGGAGAGAAAAGGGGTGGCCCGAGAGAGAGGGGAGGAGAGGTGGAGAGAGAGGAGCTATAGAGAGGGGGTGGTGGGTGGGGGGGGGAGAGGGAGGGAGAGGAAGAGACAGTTGTTTTATCAAAACACCTTTGTTGTAAATTGTGAATACGTCTCGCTTGTGTTCATAAGTACTTTATGTGCAAATTAATTCCATTTTGATATAAAATGGAAATATTTTCACTCAAGTCGTTGTTCTCAGAATTTAACTTTTTTTTTGGAACTTGCTCGTCTTCAGCAGTTTTAAAGTGTTTGCACAATGGTTGTATTTGGGCTAATTGTGTTAGACATTTTCCTATCACACAAGGGTGTTCAAAATGTTCTCAGAATGAGATATAACAGGATAACAAATTCAAATATCATGTGTCGGACTGGTGACTCGTTCCGCATTGTAGCCCAAGCCAAGAAAATGCTTCGGCAGATCCGAGCTTGCTCCGCTATATAAATAGACTAGAGCATGATAAAGAGCATGGTACACAGATAGAGCATGGTACACAGATAGAGCATGGTACACAGATAGAGCATGGTACACAGACATCCTGATAGAGCATGGTACACAGACAGCATGATATAGAGCATGGTACACAGACAGCATGAAAAAGCATGGTACACAGACAGCATGATAGAGCATGGTACACAGACAGCATGATATAGAGCATGGTACACAGATAGAGCATGGTACACAGACATCCTGATAGAGCATGGTACACAGACAGCATGATATCGAGCATGGTACACAGACAGCATGATATAGAGCATGGTACACAGATAGAGCATGGTACACAGACATCCTGATAGAGCATGGTACACAGACAGCATGATATAGAGCATGGTACACAGACAGCATGATATAGAGCATGGTACACAGATAGAGCATGGTACACAGACATCCTGATAGAGCATGGTACACAGACAGCATGATATAGAGCATGGTACACAGACAGCATGATATAGAGCATGGTACACAGACAGCATGATATAGAGCATGGTACACAGACAGCATGATATAGAGCATGGTACACAGATAGAGCATGGTACACAGACATCCTGATAGAGCATGGTACACAGACAGCATGATATAGAGCATGGTACTGTGGAAATGTAACTCATTGATTGGGACTAGTAACGAAGCAGATAGACGATTTCGTAAATGAGTGTCAGGAATGTGCACGAACATGGTAATCTCTTGTCCACCTGGTCACAGCCCCAGGCTGGAGCACCCCCCTATTGTTTGGTAAATGGAACTCGCAGCAGGAGGGGAGCGAGCTGGTGCCAGTGAGGCGACCGAGTAACGTTTGCGGAGAACGGATTAGAAGCAGCGGAGAAGGGATTACGATTTCAGCGCACAGAGGATTAACTGAAGCTTGCCCATATAAACAGAAGAGACTTGGAGTCAAGGACCACTTGCCATCAGAAGCCCTGCCCGACGGAATGAACGCGTACCACAAGTACAGCGCTGCAGCCACGAAAGAGGGACTATGCGGATAGAGTTACCTGGTCCATTGAGTTAAACGGTATTATTTGGTATTGGAATGAAGTGAACTACCAGTTAATAAAGTCATGACCTTTTGTAAAACCTGTTTCCGACCATTGGCGTCTTGAGTCTCACACCACTTCCCCGACAATCTGGAGGCACGGCTGGGTTTCGAGTGGACGTCGCCAAGGTAAGCATGGCGTCTTGGGGATGGTCCATTATGAAATACTGTTACAGACGCGGTTTTAGATGTTAGTTTACCGAGCGGTTTGGTATTACCGCGTCCGAACAGTTACTCCCTGATTAGAACCCTATCCCGCCCGATTCCACTCGAACGTTGGCCGAATCGCGCTACGCTAAATCAATGAAGGAAAGGACACAACGGCTGGGATTAATGCAACGACACAAGGGGTACAGTTCTCAAGACCTCCGGAGGAGGATATAATTGGTGATGCAGAAACGGGTAGATTACACGGTAAGAGGTAAAGCACAGAAAGATGGGCACTTAAACACAGTCTTATCTATCCCCGACAGACCACAGACAAACGGGACAAGACTGACTTACACGGGGATTGATGGCAAGGAAGGACAGGCAGTCGATAGCACAAGGTGCACCTTGGCTCAGGGGCAGAATCAACACGGTCCGGTCCAGAGATGCGGGGAGGTATTTCAGCGCTCGGAGGTGGCGTCTTCTCTCTCCAAGCTCGGGGCGCATCTGACGTCACCTCCCTCTTCCTGCGCATGCTCAGCAGGGAGTGACACACCCTCGGCTCGTTGGCCCTGCCCCAGATGGGATCGGTCCGCCGCTCCTATTGGGTGCGGGGGGTTACCGGGCTCCGCCCTTGACGAGGAGCTGACAGCGAGCCCCTGCATGGTAACCCCGTCAGAGCACATGTTCAATGGCGGCTAACCAAGCCGGAGTGAGGACGCGCACTCCCCGCGCCGCCGCCGCGCCGCCGCCGCTGTTGTTGTTGTTGGTGTTGTTGTTCCATGAGGAAGAGCTGCGGGGAGGTATTGGGAGGTCCTAAACTTCCTACGTGCCATACAATCACATTCTGGTGCAACGAAGAGTCAGAATTAATGGAAACGAGTCCTTAACTGACATAGACTAAGAATAACTAGCAAGATGTCCTATAGTTGTCTAGGTGAGATGTGGTGGACCTGGATGCGACATTTAATGGGGGAAATAGGGGGAGGTCGGGTCTACAGAGTGTTGTTTACAGAAAATGGGACTAGGGAATGGGGGATTGGGGATAGTTGGGAAGGATGAGGAAATAGGGGAATATTTACAAGCGGATATGGATGGATGTAAATCCCATATCCGCAACACTGCACCCTTCTCTACCTCGGGGCGTCCCGACCCGATAAATTTTTACCTACTTTAGTGTGGCACTCAGATGTAGTTCCCTCTACTATTAACTCAACCCTGAGTGCGACAGTTTTACAGATGTTCACAAATGAGTAAATATGTCCCCCTGCGACGTTGCACCCTTCTCCTAACCGAAACACACCCACAGGATAACCGAATCGCGGAAAGAATCCTCAAACTAAACATACAGCCGGTAGGGAGCATCATTTATACAAGACTACACTGATATTTACACTACGATCCAGGACCTGTTCTTTGAGGAACACATGCAGATGTTATGCATAGAGAGAGAGCACGCATGCCAGCATCGATACACCAACCCACGAGTGCCCTGTGGCCCTACGGCCTTTAATAATGTGCAGAGCACCCCGTTCAAGCACCAAAAGCACCACCCCATACACACAGTCACCACCATCCGGTGCACCAATAAAGTGTTCATATTCACCGGTGGTGTCGCAGCCGGCCGATGTTCTGCCGCTGGTCTTGCCTTCCTGAAGTGCACTTGGCCTTCTGGCTTCTTTCAAAAATAAAGAAAGGCGCCAACCGCGTCCATTTCTGAATTGTGGCCGTCAGGGGGCCAACTATAAGTGGTTCACCTCTATGGCATAGGTGCCACGTTGACCCAAAGGTCCATCAACGGGTGGTGCTTGCCCGCAAAAGAACTGCGGTCCATGGTGGGCGGCCACAAAAATTGCGGTCCATATGGTGTATCGATCCAGGCAGCAAGCAGCGAAAGTACAGGCCCACAACTGCGGAGCCAGCACCTCTCTCTCCTCTCTCTCTGCCCCAAAGCCAGATCCTCGGAGGTGGGAGACAAAAGAAGAAGACAAGTGAGTAAGGTGGTAAGGGCGCAAAAGTGCACGCAATGCTAGGTAATGCACACTGGGGGCACATGGGAACCAGGTGAGACAGGTACGTTCCTACCGTACGCCCCCCCCCCCCCACCAGGTAACCTACATTGCCCCTCCCTTACCCCTTACTGTATCCACAAAACACCACACTACCCATAAACATCTACTTTACACATCAACAAACGTCCCTACTGTCTTCCCCGTTCCTCCCATAAACCAAATTCGTCTTCTCTCCCTCCTAACCAATCAAATTTGCCATTTCCAACTCTCATCAAAATTTGCCATCTCCAACTCAACATCAAAATTTGCCATCACCAATTCATCATCAGTCCCTCCTAAGGAGGGAGAGATGGAATCACCCCAATGTCTCATCCACGTCGTGATGCGTCTCACAAATCCAACAGCAATTCTCATTTCCTGCAACACAAACAAAGGAACACAGGTGTGGAGTCATCATCACCACAGGTAAGTGGCTGCGTATGGTGCGACAGGTTCATCAATCCTAACTATTTCCTAAATGACTTTAACAACTTTACATTACCCGGGGTCTTTCCCTGCCAATCCATTGGCCAACTTACACTATGGGTTCTAAAAACCAATTCCCATTGACCAAACTGTGGTGCTTCTCAATTTGGGGTCTCACTCCCCCGATTCAACTCCCGGTGCCCTCGCACAATTTCTGGGCTGTGACGTGTAGCTCTCCCAGCAGGTCTACCCACCTGCACACCTCCACCACTGTAGTTGCCACCCGAGCTTACCTGCTCCTCACCCTAACCTAACTAACTGGGGAAGGCCCTCTCGCACTCTCACCCCCTCAGTGCCCTCTCTGGCACGGGCTGACCGATCCACACCCGGGATCCTCAGGCACCCACTGACACTAACGGCTCCCAGAGCCCACCTGCGGCCTCACCTGGCCGACATCCTCACAGTGGTGGAGTGCCCAAACCAACTACACACACTAACAGGCTACATGCCCAGCCATTTCCACAACACTAATGCACCCATCCACAATACCATTCTGCATCCGCACCACAAATGCCAATATCCAACCACAATTTACCTATACCCTCTACCTAACACTTACACTACCCGCCCCGGGTACTCGTGAAAGGGGTCCACTCTTCCCCCATCCACACCTTCGCACCATGCACACCACTCCGTACCACTTACTCCATGTATTCCACACACCTGCACTTGCACACCTGCGCTCTCATACTTGGTGCCGCCTGCACCCTTCTCTCCCCAAGCGCATTCGCGCTGATCCACAACACTCACTACTCATACACTGCTCCACACACCTGTCCAGTTCTCACACAGCATCATCTCATCTAACTACTCCCTTCTGAAACTTGCGCTTCCCAGTCGTCCCTTTAAACTATTGCGCTCCCACGTCATTATCATCCACACTAAACTACCTGCGTCCCCACTACAGGTATCAGTCACTAACTAATCTTAACGTTACCTAATGTCATCTTCGCTAGATCCCTATCAATATAACCTAACCCACCCGGGCTAGTTTTCACTGCCATACACCCCATAATCTATCGCGCATTTGCCCCACTCTGTGAGGGATGACAGAGTTGCCATCCCACCACATGGGGCATCTCCCACTACCAATTTTGCACATCAAATTTCAACAAATCAAAAATTTGCCGATCATCTGCCAATCACCATACCATCATCAAATTTTGCCTTTTTCTAATTTTGGGTTCAAAACACTAACCTCATCACCCGTCTACTTATTACATCCTCTCGGTGCTCCAATTCACGTCTACAGCCCGGCTTCGTACAGCCGAGCAATGAACGCGGGTCGTTTTGTGCCAGCGGCTGGATACGTCCCGCATTCGGGGCAGGGACAGGGGCGTACCCGGGCCGAGATCCCACGCACCACCTCGGCGTGGAGCCATCCAATGTCCCGATCTCGACCTGCCGGCACGTCTCAACAAAAAGTGGTCGCCATGACGACCCTTCCTATCGGGCTGCCCGCTCCGCCTAGTGGAGCCCGGACGCGGCCGTCCTAAGCGAGGCCCAGCGTGGATCGCGTACGGCAGTCCTTTCGAACCCGCCGTGGCTCGGATCCCCGCTGGTTCTTGCGGCACGCGAAGCCCGGCACGCACCGAGGGCCCGATTCGGCTATAGGTCGTTCTAACCTCTAACCCGGTTACCGTCGATGCTTCACCTGCAGGCTTACATGCATACGCTACCCCTTTCTTGCTCAAACCTGCAGCTGTTCCCATGCTCCTCGCACCCCTCCTTACACACCTCGGTACACTCACTCCGCTCACCGACTTGGTCACACACCTGACCACCGAACACCTTGGCACACATTCGTCGCTCGCACACCTCACCAACACACCTCTTCGCGCCCCTTTCTCGGTCACCTCCTTTGTGACAATCACAGGTGTGCTCTCACCCGCACACCCAACCACGTGCCTCACTACCAATTCCAGCGTGCATTCCCACTCACGCTCTACCATTCCAGGTGTGCATCCTTTCATTCCAGGTGTACATCCTCGCTCACCTGTCACAACCAACTCACGCTCCGTGTCACTCTCACTACTCTCACCTCCATTCTTGACAGCGCACTCACCCTTACTCTCGACAGCGCTCTCTTTCCTCATGCACCTGTCCGTTACACACCTTTCTCGCACACACTCTCCCGTTACACCCTCTGTAACACTCACCACAGGCGTACACTTCCTCGTTACATCCTCTGTAACACTCACCACAGGTGTACACTCTCTCGTTACTTCCTCCGTAACACTCACCACACCGCGCTTCCATGTACCCCCTCGCACACGCGCTTCGACCAACTCACTCTTGACGGCACACTCACTCCTCGGCGTGCACTTTTTCCTCACACACCCCATGGTCGGACATTCTCGCACACCTCTTTTTTCGCACACCAGACCTGTCGCACACTTCACCAACGGCCTCTCACGAACACCCGGATCCAAACCAATCCCCAAGCTGACTGAAGCTTTCCTCACATCATATACATTGCCACTCACCTCCGTACCTCGTCTCCGCACCTCCTTTGCCACCTGCAAACTCTTTATTTGGTTAATGAGCATCACATTATGAGTTGAGCACCGACCTTGCACATATTCCATCACCTCCTCCTGGATTTCTCTTTTAGTTTCTGTCCGTCCCTTCTTAATTTCACTCACCTCTTCTTCCACTTCCTCTAATTTTCGCTTCACCTCTTTTATTCCCCGGTGCGTCTCCTCAAGTTCGTCCTCTAAGGCTACCGTGACCGTCTCTATGTGCATCCTCACCTCTCGGTCCTTTGTCTCCATTATCTCTGTCACCTCGTCCACCCTCATTGTCAGTTCCTCACGTACCATCTGACATTGCCTCTGTGTCGCTATTAATTCGTTTTTAATTTCTTTTTGTGTCGCCTTTAACCCTCCTAGTACCGCAGTGTTCTTTTGAACCTGCTCCACTAACTCCGTCTGTCCCTCTGTCAGCTGTTCCACCTCCTCCGTCAGATCTTCTATTCCCCCTTGTAACTTCGCCGTATTATTTCTCACCTCTTTCTCCATACGCTTCTCACCTCGCTTTACCTCCTCGCGTAGCCCCGAAACCTCCTCACTTACACCTCGTCGTATCTCCTCCATCTCTTTTGTAGATGCCACCCTCATCTGTCCCAATTCATCCCTCTGAGCATCCAATTTGGTTTCTACCCCGATTTTTACCTCCTCTATCTGCTCTCCCATTTGTTTAATTTCTCGGGCGGATTGCTCCCCTATTTCCCGCAATTTGTCCTCCATCCTATTTTCTAACCCCATTAACCCATTTTTCACCCCCTCTAACTGATTCTCCTGGGCAGCCATTCTGTTTTCCACCCCCGTTAACCCATTCTTTACCTCTTTTATCCCATTGTCTAACCCCTCACCGGTACCCCTCGCTTCGTCCCTCATTACCCCCATTTGGCCCTCCAATCGCTCACCCTGAGCTTCTATACTGTTTTTCAAACCTCCAATTTGGTCTCCCATTTGTCCCATAAGGGCCCTCATTTGCAGGAAAAAAAGGTTTGAATCCACCAACGGCGCTGCTACGGTCGCGGGCGCGGTCGCCGTGGCCATCTGCGAGGCGCCATTTTGCGCGCCTGCCACCCTCACTGCTTCGCTCTCCTCATGTCCCTCAATTTGGTCCTGGATCGACCCTGCCTCACTCTCCTCTACCGGAACCCAGCCGTCTTGATCCGCCATAGCGCGACTTCCAAAATTCGGGTTTTTATTTTTGTAAAACAAAATCAAATTTCGCCGTTAATAATTTCGAGCGCGTGAAGCGCGCTTCGTGTCCGATCTCACTCCTCGACACCAATTGTTACAGACGCGGTTTTAGATGTTAGTTTACCGAGCGGTTTGGTATTACCGCGTCCGAACAGTTACTCCCCGATTAGAACCCTATCCCGCCCGATTCCACTCGAACGTTGGCCGAATCGCGCTACGCTAAATCAATGAAGGAAAGGACACAACGGCTGGGATTAATGCAATGACACAAGGGGTACAGTTCTCAAGACCTCCGGAGGAGGATATAATTGGTGATGCAGAAACGGGTAGATTACACGGTAAGAGGTAAAGCACAGAAAGATGGGCACTTAAACACAGTCTTATCTATCCCTGACAGACCACAGACAAATGGGACAAGACTGACTTACACGGGGATTGATGGCAAGGAAGGACAGGCAGTCGATAGCACAAGGTGCACCTTGGCTCAGGGGCAGAATCAACACGGTCCGGTCCAGAGATGCGGGGAGGTATTTCAGCGCTCGGAGGTGGCGTCTTCTCTCTCCAAGCTCGGGGCGCATCTGACGTCACCTCCCTCTTCCTGCGCATGCTCAGCGGGGAGTGACACGCCCTCGGCTCGTTGGCCCCGCCCCAGATGGGATCGGTCCGCCGCTCCTATTGGGTGCGGGGGGTTACCGGGCTCCGCCCTTGACGAGGAGCTGACAGCGAGCCCCTGCATGGTAACCCCGTCGGAGCACATGTTCAATGGCGGCTAACCAAGCCGGAGTGAGGACGCGCACTCCCCGCGCCGCCGCCGCGCCGCCGCCGCTGTTGTTGTTGTTGGTGTTGTTGTTCCATGAGGAAGAGCTGCGGGGAGGTATTGGGAGGTCCTAAACTTCCTACGTGCCATACAATCACATTCTGGTGCAACGAAGAGTCAGAATTAATGGAAACGAGTCCTTAACTGACATAGACTAAGAATAACTAGCAAGATGTCCTATAGTTGTCTACGTGAGATGTGGTGGACCTGGATGCGACATTTAATGGGGGAAATAGGGGGAGGTCGGGTCTACAGAGTGTTGTTTACAGAAAATGGGACTAGGGAATGGGGGATTGGGGATAGTTGGGAAGGATGAGGAAATAGGGGAATATTTACAAGCGGATATGGATGGATGTAAATCCCATATCCGCAACAATACGAATTCTGAACATGGTGGAGGATGTGTGTGTGGGGCTGGCCGCGATATAGGTAATCCAAGGAGTGTAAACGTATTTTTGTCACGACCGTCCGAGGTAAAAGTCACGGATGGAACGTTTTAAATGATTCTATTATTCGTGTGCTTGCGAGGATGCGTACGGTATACGCTGGGTGTTAAGAGCCTTACTCTGGTCTGCAGGCAAATCGGCTCATGAAGTGCACCATGAGGCGATTTGTTTGCCGGTTCGGTAAGGTTCGGTAAGGTCCGTACACGTGTACAATCGTGTACACCCGTTTTAAATAAATAAATAAATAAATAAAATTTGAGTTTTCCCGCCATGTCTAAAACTCGTTTGATTACAATATAAATTAATGACAGACAACGCCATCTCATGCCGGTCCAGAATTATTGTGAAAGATGGCGATTGGATGAAAATTGCATACCGACACTCCCTCACTGTCCCTCATTGTCCCTCATTTCCATTTTGGCTACCTGTCTCTTGCTCCCGCTCCTTCTCCCTCCCCTCCCTCTAGTTCCCATTGGCGGACGTTTTGCGAAAAGCAAAGCGTTTTGCAGGAAGCTTCCAGGAAGCTTCCAGGAAGCAAAGCCAGGGCTGTTGCTTTTTCGTGTTTTTCCTCTGCTCCCTGTGCTTGATATTTAAATCCCATTCGAATGTCAAGTAAATCGGATGGAAATTGAGGATTTTGAAATTGTTGTTGACTTTTGGCCTATGTGGAACAAAATAGTTGTTGGTTGAACTACAGACTTGGCATTTAATATGGAATCTTTTTTTTTTCTTGACTTGGGTTTACTTTCTTAACTCAGTATATCAATCTGGTGAGTTTCTTTTACACTTTGGTGATTTATTTGTTAAAAGAACCATGTCACTGATTGTCTGTCGCAGCAAGAAGTCAACAACAGGATTATATCACAGGTGGCGTGGCAAAATGTACGGACAGGTGCATTTGATGATTGGCTTCTCAGTCGGAGATAAAGATGATATTCAGACAGATAGAGAGAGACAGACAGACAGACAGAGAGAGATAGACAGAGAGAGACAGAAAGTGAGAGAGAGACAGACAGAGAGAGATAGACAGAGAGAGACAAACAGACAGAGAGACAGAGAGAGAGAGACAGAAAGAAAGAGAGAGAGACATAGAGACAGACAGAGATAAAGATGATATTCAGACAGATAGAGAGAGACAGACAGACAGACAGAGAGAGATAGACAGAGAGAGACAGAAAGTGAGAGAGAGACAGACAGACAGACAGACAGAGAGAGACAAACAGACAGAGAGACAGAGAGAGAGAGACAGAAAGAAAGAGAGAGACATAGAGACAGACAGAGATAAAGATGATATTCAGACAGATAGAGAGAGACAGACAGACAGACAGAGAGAGATAGACAGAGAGAGACAGAAAGTGAGAGAGAGACAGACAGAGAGAGATAGACAGAGAGAGACAAACAGACAGAGATAAAGATGATATTCAGACAGATAGAGAGAGACAGACAGACAGACAGAGAGAGATAGACAGAGAGAGACAGAAAGTGAGAGAGAGACAGACAGAGAGAGATAGACAGAGAGAGACAAACAGACAGAGAGACAGAGAGAGAGAGACAGAAAGAAAGAGAGAGAGACATAGAGACAGACAGAGATAAAGATGATATTCAGACAGATAGAGAGAGACAGACAGACAGACAGAGAGAGATAGACAGAGAGAGACAGAAAGTGAGAGAGAGACAGACAGAGAGAGATAGACAGAGAGAGACAAACAGACAGAGATAAAGATGATATTCAGACAGATAGAGAGAGACAGACAGACAGACAGAGAGAGATAGACAGAGAGAGACAGAAAGTGAGAGAGAGACAGACAGAGAGAGATAGACAGAGAGAGACAAACAGACAGAGATAGACAGAGAGAGAGACAGAGAGAGAGACAGACAGAGAGAGACATAGACAGACAGAAAGAGAGACAGAGAGAGAGAGAGAGACAGACAGACAGACAGAGAGAGATAGACAGAGAGAGACAAATAGACAGAGAGACAGAGAGAGAGAGACAGAAAGAAAGAGAGAGAGACATAGAGACAGACAGAGATAAAGATGATATTCAGACAGATAGAGAGAGACAGACAGACAGACAGAGAGAGATAGACAGAGAGAGACAGAAAGTGAGAGAGAGACAGACAGAGAGAGATAGACAGAGAGAGACAAACAGACAGAGATAGACAGAGAGAGAGACAGAGAGAGAGACAGACAGAGAGAGACATAGACAGACAGAAAGAGAGACAGAGAGAGAGAGATAGACAGACAGAGAGAGAACATTTTTGGGAACGTTTTGGGAACATTCAAATGTTGGGTTTTGCTGACGTTTCCACAACGTTGTTTCAACGTTTTTCACATTACTTTCCTGCAACATTGAAATAATGTTGTTGTAAAACGTTTCCACAATGTCGCTACAACGTTTCACTTTCGTTGTTGCAACGTTTTGCTCCAACGTTTTGGGAACATTCAAATGTTGGGTTTTGCTAACGTTTCCACAACGTCGCCACAACGTTTCACTTTCGTTGTTGCAACGTTTTGCTCCAACGTTTTGGGAACATTCAAATGTTGGGTTTTGCTGATGTTTCCACAACGTCGCTACAACGTTTCACTTTCGTTGTTGCAACGTTTTGCTCCAACGTTTTGGGGACACTCAAATGTTAAGTAAATCGGATAAGAATTCACGAGTTATTTAATTATTAGCGATTAATGAAGCACTTATTTAATTAATTACATTTCTTATTACATTACAGTAATTACATTACAGTAATTACCTGAGGTAATTACAGTAATTACAGTTCTGGTAATTACAGTAATTACAGTAATCATTACAGTAATTGCAGTAATCTTATTACAGTAATTACATTACATTAACTCAGGCACCTTTTGAGTAAGGAAGCTGATATTTGGACATGACACTGACCAAGTGATGTGGCTGTCAAGGAAAATTTTGATTTATTGATTAATCATTTAATAAATTAACTCGTTGATTTATAAATGACTTATTTAATTAAATTTCCTCAGAGATACATCTTCGGATGAAATACTTGCAGATTGGTTATGCTATGAGCCAATTGATTAAGGAAAATATTTTGTGATGTCCATATTGGCAATTTCGTGGCCATATTCGTGGCAACTCAGTTAGTGCCACTGCACCTTTAAAATGCATCCCTGCATTCATTTTTCGATCGATTGAGTTGAAATTTTGAACAATCGGATCTGGACTGTCGCTGTTAACGACTCTAGCACGCACCCGTCCAATCAGGATGGAGCGGTATGGTCCCCGGATCATCACTGCCCGCAGTTTTAATTAGTTTTACTTTTTCTCTTGGTCATATAATTTTGAAGACATGCATGTCATGATATAGGAAATGTTTGTTCTGTTGAACGGAATAAATGTTGTTTATTTGTGTGGGTGTGTATTTTTGTGTATTTTGGATATATTTTCACGACTAATTCCAGCTAACATCCTGCAAAAATTTGCTCGTTTTCTGGCCGAGTCGAAATTGCGTTGAGTTCCTATGGCATGCGCCATTAAAAGCGCTGTGTAATGGTTGAGCTCCCTTTATTTCGTTTTGGTCATGCGGATGAGCAGACAAAGTGACGAATGCTGCGGCTGGAGCAGTAGAAGCGATGGTTTTAATTGAAACGATGTAATTTAATTAAAAGTGGGAGGGGGCAACACCACGCATACCTCTTTTAAGGTATGTATAAACCCTGGAATAAACGTGGGAGGGGGCAACACCACGCATACCTCTTTTAAGGTGTGTATAAACCCTGGAATATTTCAGCAATCAATACAATGCTGAAACTATGTAAGTTAATTTAATGAGTAATTTAATGAGTAATTTAATGAGTAATTTAATGAGTAATTTAATGAGTAATTTAATGAGTAATTTAATGAGTAATTTAATGAGTAATTTAATGAGTAATTTAATGAGGAATGAGGAATAAACGTGGGAGGGGGCAACACCACGCATACCTCTTTTAAGGTGTGTATAAACCCTGGAATATTTCAGCAATCAATACGATGCTGAAATGATGTAATTTACTGTGTAAGATGGTCGACCTTGGGTTTGTTTGGGTTTTGTTGTTTATTTTTGTGGGTGTGTATTTTTGTGTATTTTGTATATATTTTCACGGCTAATTCCAGTTAACATCCTGCAAAATTTGCTCGTTTTTCTGGCCAAGTCGAAATTGCGTTGAGTTCCTATGGCATGCGCCATTAAAAGCGCTGTGTAATGGTTGAGCTCCCTTTATTTCGTTTTGGTCACGCGGATGAGCAGACAAAATGACGAATGCTGCGGCTGGAGCAGTGGAAGCGATTTTTAATTGTTCAATGATTATTCGATATTGTTATGACTTATTGTCAATAGGTATACTAAGTGGCCATGGGGTAGCCTGTTGCTATGTACAGTTTTATTCTATTGTTGATTATACCACATAGCTGTGGTGATAAAGGAAATGTTCGTTTTAAATAGATGATTATGATAGGACCATGACTATAAAATCATGATGATTATTATGAATGATATCATAGGGTTCAAATGCAGAATGATTGCATGAACTTGGGGAAGAACTTTCAAGCCCTATGGGATAAATTGGGTGTTACAAGCGATGGAGTTTCAAAATTTAGCATGATTGAAGGAATTTTACAGTCTTATTTCAGGAGTCTTACGAAATTTATATTGCCAAGAGATTTGGGTACTATTAAAAGAAAAATGATGAGATATTTTTCCCAAAGAACTTTAATATCTGCCATCCATTTTGGCTGTCTCACGAATGAAGGATGAGTTGCCTTTAGTGGTTGCAAAGAAAATTTGTGGAGACCAGGCAAAATGGGGAAATATGTCAGATATGACCCTAGGACAGGACGGTGATTCATCAATTGACATGAGGTATGAACCAGAGGTGACGACCGATGAGATTCGATCTCAGTCAATGGATGGACCTGTCCTGACATCATTGGGGAAAGGGCTTATGCAAGGAGTCATCCAAAATGATTAATTTGATTTATTGATGAATATTGATGAATTAATTGAAATTGAATAATTGATTGAATTGTTGATTGATTGAATCTAATTGATTGAATTTAATTGAATAAATTTAACTGGATAAATTAAATTGAATAAATTAAATTGAATATATTGATCGTTTGATTGATGAAAATGCGGTCTCAAGAAAGAAGCTTTAATATCTTTGTGAGATATTATCAATGTGAAGACAACCTTGGAAAATTGAGCAAGGTGGTGAGTTTATATATAGATATATATGTGCGGTTACCATTGTGTGATTTCCCCTTCAACAGAGCGGACACCTGAGGATTCACCCATTTCATACTGACCCTCTGGCTCATCTGCAAATACTGATCTGTGAGATTGGATTGTGCAAAAGCCACAGGTGAGAGAGATTCTCTGGAAATCACCGTTTGAACAGGTGGAGAGATCCTTCCTGGAGGTACGAGTGAAGCTTTAGAGGAACAAACTACAACACATCCAACGCTACTTTGATAAAAGGCAGAATGGGAAATGGAGCCTGCAAGAATACACAAGGACAACCAGAGATTCCACAAAAAGGTACTTGTACACATCATATGTACGACCGTTATGGTGCCGAAGCTATAAGGCAGGTCGAGAATTGGTATTTGTGGACAAAGGGACATGATGAGGAGTTTCCAAGAGATGGTACATTTGAGCGAAGTCGATTGGAAAGATTGGAACAAAGATTGAAAGCCAGGAAGAAACAGAATCTAACGGCAGACTGGCTTGCATTCCATCTTTGGGATGGTGAATCTAGACAACGGGAACAGCAAGAACGGATAACGGATCTAGAACTTAAAATAAAAAGGATACAGGATACAGTGGAGGAGACAAATGCACAACTGCCCTCGAAATTAGGAATGAAAGTGACAGTTGTCCCATCTGATTTCCAGTTGTCTCCCCAAAAAGGACGGTACAGAGAATTTTTTTGTGTTTCAGGAGATAACGAGAGATTGCAGTGGCAACTCAGGGATGTAGAGATGCAGCCCAGCAATACAAGTGCACAGGTGCACAGACCAGGCAACGACAGAAACCGGTGTTTCAAGTGTGGACGGATGGGACATTGGAAAAGAGGATGTCCGTATACCAAAAGGAAGACAAGTTCATAGGGTAAACCAAGATCAAGGGTACCAGTGCTGACCGATACCTCAGACAATGATTAGGCCTTCATTGCGACAAATCCCAAATGACGATTGGCCTCAACAAATTAGATTACTGGACAAACATGAATAACTGTCGATGATTCTTGGGTCTGAAAAGTTTTCGGAGCAAGAATTATTCATTTTTCTTTTGCTTGTAAGCAAATTGATAATTAATTGATCAAATGCCGAAATTGGATCTTTTATGTTGGGCACAAAATTTTAAATTTACAAAGTTTGGAACAATTGCTTTGCAATTTTTTTGGCAAACCAAGTGACAAGAGTCACATCATGATCAGGTGGAAATTTCGGACTATTGTTCCACACGATTGATAGGTCAGTGGTCGACTAACATACAAATGGGTGGGTAGTCAAATTTGGATAAATTATTGTGGGAACTGAAAGGGTAATGTCAATGTGACGTCATAGGGGTTTTCTAAGAATAAACTTTTTGGTCCATTTGTGTATTAGCGCTTATAAAATTGAAGGACAAATTTTGAGAAATTGAAATAAAGGTGACACCCATCCGGATCTGTAAATAAGGGTTCCAACGCAAACAAATACGCATAATGCAAGTGGGTGTGGGTATTTTGTGTGTCAGTGTTTTTGTTTTTGTGTATCAATCTTACAAGATTGTTGACACCGACAGTGTGCCTTGTCTGAAAAATAGATAGTTCCATGGGGATGGGATCGCATATCGAGAGAATTCGTAAAATAAAAAAAATAGAAATATAATTTGATTATGAAAATTATCACTTTTGTCAAGGGAGATGGAGAATAAAGATTTGATTTGCTGAATTATGAGCAGCTATTCATTAATAGTAAAAAAATTGGAAGTAATCTTGGGATTCCATTGTGATAGAATTTATATGAGAATCAAAGCTATTTATGGATATGGGCTTCATAAAAAATGTGGGAGTACAAAATTAGCCAAATTTTGGAGAGGTCTTACACTGACTTCCCAGAGTACTCTGCTCACGGATTTTATATATATATAAACTTGAATTTTATCAGAATATAAATTGGGCTGTATGTATGGATGTGTATAAGGCATAGATGATATGGGAAAATAGTAAAGGAAATTTTGCTGGTTTGAACTATTGTGAGTTTTGAGTTCTGGAGTTCAAACAAAGTCACTGGTTAACAGATGAGAAAGGATAGTAAATAAATTATTCGATGCTGGGTAAATTAACTACGATATTACTAAGACTTATGAGAGCTATTGTTCTTCCTTACAGCAGTGGAAAATTATTGGAAAAAATTAGATCCAACATAATGAATCTATAAAAGAATGTGATGGGGATAATATCCTCAATTTGTACTAATTATTTGATTGTGAGTAAAGGAATTAATTTATCGTAGTGGATTGTTAACAGCAGCCTGAAAATGTCCTGAGAGTGCATCCATGTAATCAGAAATCCCAGATTTGTTTTTACAAACAACATTTTGGTAGAGGTCTTGTGTGGACGAGTACTTCCTTGGTAGATAAAAAACGGTACTGCATGCTGGCAGCCACTTTTGCGGCCAGTTAGGCCAAACAAATTGAGAGGAAATTGTAGTTAAATACGTAAGTTACACATGGCTATTTGTAAAAAGGAAATTTGTTGAGATGGGAAACATTTTTCGAAGGTTTATTAAAGTGTTATAATATGACATGTGGCAAGGCAAACTATTGGATGGAAAAATTAGATCTGGCTATAGAATATATTTATTGACCCCTTGAAGTTAATTCTTCGAATCATTGTTTCACTGGCATTTTTTGTTCACATTGGAAATAGTTTGGTAAAGCCTTGGTTAAAACCTTTGGTTGCGGTATCTTGGAACGAATTGATAAACCATAGGAGATTGATAAGAATAGAAACAAATATGGACCCAAAATAGAAAGTTGGATTCATGCCTCTCATTGCAAGCAAGCACATGGGGCTAAGGTGGACGATCCCACAGAAAATGAGGCTGCACCTAGCAGCCCAGCAGAACATTCAGTGGCGGATAAATGATAGTCGTGATATACATTCATTTGAATTACATTTTAACACCCCTTGCATTGATAAACATTACAATTTCAACATTTAATATTCCTACTTGAATTAGGGAAGATAGTGACATTTATTTGCCTACATGACATACAATTACCTGCTGATATTAATACAACATGAGTGAAAAATGTATCACAACTACACTCATGATCAGGGGATTGAGTTCAACCCCGGGAGATAGGGGGATCAGGGTAAGACAAATAATCTGATTTATGTTACATATTAAGGGATTTTCTTTATTTACCTTTTAGGAAGCTTGTTAGTTTGGTATATAATGTTGAATGTCATCGACATATAATTATGTCATAGGTATGAATATATACAAGGAGTAGCAGACTTGTTTGTTGGTTTAGTAGTTATATTGGCAATTGTTTTAGTGGTGGCTTGCTTGAAAGCCTTAATGATGGTGTGTTTGAACAAGGTAACCAACAACACGATGATAACGCATGAAGTGACAAATGAGGAAAGAAATGTGGAACCACAAGAGGAAGACTTTTATGGCGACATAAATACTGAGATTAAAAGATTAAATCAAGTGATGTTGCAAATGAATACAGTAGAATTAAGATAATGGCATAACGACAATGTTATGAGTTGTGTCAATTACAATATCAGTGAACTCATATCACCACGAGTGACACACTGTTAGGGAAAAAAAAAAAAAGAAAAAAAAAAAAAGAAAAAGTGGCGAGGAATTATGGTAATAATACATTATGCTTAATTTGTTGGTTTGGGAAAATTGTTGTTGGGAATTAGATATTCCTGTTTGTGATTGTAATCATATACAATTTATTTTCTTAGAGTAGTGCTAAAATACCTGCACAAGTTAATTTTTGAACTATATTAACCTGAAAGCAATTGTGGATGCTATTCTTAGTTTAGTAGTGAAATACATACCTGATTGAATATTATTTGTGTGACGCATATAAATGAATATAACTTTTTGAATGTTGTAAGGGAAAACAACAAATTGTTGAATGTGAAACTGTCGGAAGATATACATGATTATGCTGATTTCATGGTAAGATGTACCGTATCTGATTCAGTGTGTGTGGAAAGCAGATTCAGATGTGACTGAGCATAAGGATAAGACGAGATCACATTTTTTAAAGGGAGTGCTAACGGAATTGGGGAGAAGTTCGAGAAAGAAAATTTGTGGCTAAAAAAAAATGAAGTTAATCGTGGCATACACCCTCTTTCTCAAAGAATGATGAAGACATTCTCCCGTGTAACTTGGAGATGAATGCTTACCTTCACCAAGGAAATTTATGTGACCATTTGCCTGGATCACACTGCAACATATGAAAGAAAGGCGATCACTTACTCTTGTTCGAAGGCTTCGAACATTCATCACATCAGAAGTTGCAGGACAACGACATTTTACCCGCAACCTCTGTGAAATGCGGGGACATATGTTATTACTTCACCAACTTCCGGGGAGCCAGCATGGAGCTGCAAACCAATGGCTGAGCCTTTTCACAACAGCTGTGCACGATTCTGCGGGCCACTCCTGGTATGGACCATGGATGACCTGAACACCATGGTCCCAACATCATTGTGGATGCATCCGGCATCCCTGTTCCACATCTTGCTGGCCAATCAACGTCACACCAATACTTGCTGCCCACTCACAATGAGGGAGGAGGCAAGTCGACTACAACTGGGTGAAGGCCTTGTTCAGGAATTACTATGGTTTACAGCAAAAAGTGGCAAGAATGCTACATGGAGAGCAGGGTCAGTCTATGACTCCGCAATGTTACCACAACAGCGAAATCCTACACGAAGTAGTGCAGGAGCTATGAAGACATTAGGAGAAAATGTTTCATACCTGGATTCAAACACAAGTGATCAGCCCTTCCTTTCAAACAAAGTCAACATTTGTGTGGAGGCAAACGTTTTTGCCAGATGGTGCAGATGCTTTACAAAACTTGAAAATGAAGTGAAATTGTTGTATCTTGGTGATGGTGAAGTGTTGTTTTGAAAAGATATTTGTGATGCAAATGCAATAGATTGAACAATATGGAAGGAGTCAATGACCAACGAAATGTTTTGTGATTCTTGCAGGATGACGGTGTATGCCTAAGGGAATTTGATTACCAAAGTTATGATTATTTACTTATACTTGTATTGATATTTACTTGTAGATATTGATTATTTACTTATACTTGTATTGATGTTTACTTGCAGTGATTGATTGTTTACTTATATTGATGTTTAGATTAATGGTTAATATAAACAAAAACAAAAAGATGAGGGAATTGTGGAAATGTAACTCATTGATTGGGACTAGTAACGAAGCAGATAGACGATTTCGTAAATGAGTGTCAGGAATGTGCACGAACATGGTAATCTCTTGTCCACCTGGTCACAGCCCCAGGCTGGAGCACCCCCCTATTGTTTGGTAAATGGAACTCGCAGCAGGAGGGGAGCGAGCTGGTGCCAGTGAGGCGACCGAGTAACGTTTGCGGAGAACGGATTAGAAGCAGCGGAGAAGGGATTACGATTTCAGCGCACAGAGGATTAACTGAAGCTTGCCCATATAAACAGAAGAGACTTGGAGTCAAGGACCACTTGCCATCAGAAGCCCTGCCCGACGGAATGAACGCGTACCACAAGTACAGCGCTGCAGCCACGAAAGAGGGACTATGCGGATAGAGTTACCTGGTCCATTGAGTTAAACGGTATTATTTGGTATTGGAATGAAGTGAACTACCAGTTAATAAAGTCATGACCTTTTGTAAAACCTGTTTCCGACCATTGGCATCTTGAGTCTCACACCACTTCCCCGACAGTACACAGACAGCATGATATAGAGCATGGTACACAGACAGCATGATATAGAGCATGGTACACAGACAGCATGATATAGAGCATGGTACACAGATAGAGCATGGTACACAGACATCCTGATAGAGCATGGTACACAGACAGCATGATAGAGCATGGTACACAGACAGCATGATATAGAGCATGGTACACAGACAGCATGATATAGAGCATGGTACACAGACAGCATGATATAGAGCATGGTACACAGACAGCATGGTACACAGACAGCATGATATAGAGCATGGTGCACCAACAGCATGAAAGAGCATGGTACACAGACAGCATGATATAGAGCATGGTACACAGACAACATGATAGAGCATGGTACACCAACAGCATGATAGAGCATGGTAAACAGACAGCATGATATAGAACATGGTACACAGACAGCATGATATAGAGCATGGTACACAGACAGCATGATATAGAGCATGGTACACAGACAGCATGATATAGAGCATGGTGCACCAACAGCATGAAAGAGCATGGTACACAGACAGCATGATATAGAGCATGGTACACAGACAGCATGATAGAGCATGGTACACCAACAGCATGATAGAGCATGGTAAACAGACAGCATGATATAGAGCATGGTACACCAACACGTCCAACAGCATGATATAGAGCATGGTACACCAACAGCATGATATAGAGCATGGTAAACAGACAGCATGATATAGAGCATGGTACACAAACAGCATGATAGAGCATGGTACACAGACACCATGATTGAGCATGGTACACAGACAGCATGATAGAGCGTGGTACACAGACAGCATGATAGAGCATGGTACACAGACAGCATGATAGAGCATGGTACACAGACAGCATGATAGAGCATGGTACACCAACAGCATGATAGAGCATGGTAAACAGACAGCATGATATAGAGCATGGTACACCAACACGTCCAACAGCATGATATAGAGCATGGTACACCAACAGCATGATATAGAGCATGGTAAACAGACAGCATGATATAGAGCATGGTACACAAACAGCATGATAGAGCATGGTACACAGACACCATGATTGAGCATGGTACACAGACAGCATGATAGAGCATGGTACACAGACAGCATGATAGAGCATGGTACACAGACAGCATGATAGACATGATAGTACACAGACAGCATGATAGAGCATGGTACACAGACAGCATGATAGAGCATGGTAAACAGACAGCATGATATAGAGCATGGTACACCAACACGTCCAACAGCATGATATAGAGCATGGTACACCAACAGCATGATATAGAGCATGGTAAACAGACAGCATGATATAGAGCATGGTACACAAACAGCATGATAGAGCATGGTACACAGACAGCATGATATAGAGCATGGTACACAGACAGCATGATATAGAGCATGGTACACAGACAGCATGATATAGAGCATGGTACACAGACAGCATGATATAGAGCATGGTGCACCAACAGCATGAAAGAGCATGGTACACAGACAGCATGATATAGAGCATGGTACACAGACAGCATGATAGAGCATGGTACACCAACAGCATGATAGAGCATGGTAAACAGACAGCATGATATAGAGCATGGTACACCAACACGTCCAACAGCATGATATAGAGCATGGTACACCAACAGCATGATATAGAGCATGGTAAACAGACAGCATGATATAGAGCATGGTACACAAACAGCATGATAGAGCATGGTACATAGACACCATGATTGAGCATGGTACACAGACAGCATGATAGAGCATGGTACACAGACAGCATGATAGAGCATGGTACACAGACAGCATGATAGAGCATGGTACACAGACAGCATGATAGAGCATGGTACACCAACAGCATGATAGAGCATGGTAAACAGACAGCATGATATAGAGCATGGTACACCAACACGTCCAACAGCATGATATAGAGCATGGTACACCAACAGCATGATATAGAGCATGGTAAACAAACAGCATGATAGAGCATGGTACACAGACACCATGATTGAGCATGGTACACAGACAGCATGATAGAGCATGGTACACAGACAGCATGATAGAGCATGGTACACAGACAGCATGATAGACATGATAGTACACAGACAGCATGATAGAGCATGGTACACAGACAGCATGATAGAGCATGGTAAACAGACAGCATGATATAGAGCATGGTACACCAACACGTCCAACAGCATGATATAGAGCATGGTACACCAACAGCATGATATAGAGCATGGTAAACAGACAGCATGATATAGAGCATGGTACACAAACAGCATGATAGAGCATGGTACACAGACACCATGATTGAGCATGGTACACAGACAGCATGATAGAGCATGGTACACAGACAGCATGATAGAGCATGGTACACAGACAGCATGATAGACATGATAGTACACAGACAGCATGATAGAGCATGGTACACAGACAGCATGATAGAGCATGGTACACAGACAGCATGATAGAGCATGGTACACAGACAGCATGATAGAGCATGGTACACAGACAGCATGATAGAGCATGGTACACAGACAGCATGATAGAGCATGGTACACAGACAGCATGATAGAGCATGGTACACAGACAGCATGATATAGAGCATCGTACACAGACAGCATGATATACCTAGACTATAGAGCATGGTACACAGACAGCATGATCGAGCATGGTACACAGACAGCATGATAGAGCATGGTACACAGACAGCATGATAGAGCATGGTACACAGACAGCATGATAGAGCATGGTACACAGACAGCATAATATAGAGCATGGTACACAGACAGCATGATATAGAGCATGGTACACAGACAGCATAATATATTACCACGTTTATATCATACATCGTGTACTATGGTGAATAATATGTAAAAAGTCGAGCGACAATCAAAGTACACCGCCACCATGCCAAATAAATATATAACATATCCCCCAGTGCACGACATTGCCTGGGAGCCTTCGGTGTCCGACGATGCCGCAGTGCAGCACATGGAGACGGAATTGGGAGGGAGCGGTATAATAATAATAATAATAATAATAATAATAATAATAATAATGATAATAAGAATAAGAATAATAATATATCTTTATTGCCCCATATTCAGGGAAATTATGTATTCATTATGTCTGTGTACTTTGCTGTACAATAATTGATTAATTAATTGCGTAATCAAAATGACAGCATGATAAAGACACCTAATCTGGTTAGGTGATAACTGATAAGACACCTGGTCTGAAGGTGAATATAGGAAAGACGAAGGTGATGGCAAGTGGTAAAGCATGTGGTGAGGTGGAAAGAACTGGGAAGTGGCCGTGTGCTGTGTGCAGGAAGGGTGTCGGAGTGAACTCCATTCAATGTACAATGTGCGCTGAGTGGGTTCATCAAAAATGTAGTAGTCTGAGAGGGTCATTAACCAGTGTGGCAGCTACATTCAAGTGTAAGGTGTGCACAGAGGGAGCTGCAGATGGAGGAAATGTTGAGTTGGATCTTGGAGACGGCGTGAAGCTGGAAGGTGTGAAAACATTTTGCTACCTCGGAGACATGCTGAATGGAGAAGGTGGATCAGACTCGGCAACGGTTGCTAGAGTGAGATGTGCATGGAAGAAGTTTCGGGAACTGAGTGGAGTGCTGATGATGAGGGGAGTGTCGTTGAAGCTGAAGGGAAAGGTGTAATGCTGCATGTGTGAGAGGTGTTATGATTTATGGGAGCAATGCATGGGTCATGAACGTAGAGCAGCAACGAAGTCTGGAAAGGGTGGAAATGCAAATGGTTCGGTGGATGTGCGGAGTATCGTTTCTCATCTCCTCTTCCTGTTCTGGCTGGAGTTCCCGAAGGTAGTGTTCTGGGCCCCGTGCTTTTTCTGGTCTTCATCGATGATCTCTCTGACTCTCTTGGAAATCCTCTCTATCTCTTTGCTGATGACTCCACTCTCTGTCGCTCCATTCCTCATCCCTCAGATCGGCAGTCTGCAGCCTCCTCACTCTCTGCAGACCTGGACAAAATCACAGACTGGGCAAACAAATGGAACATGTCTTTCAATCCTGATAAATCTCACACTCTTACGATATCTCTCCGAAAAGACCGACTGGACAACCCTCCCATCCACTTTCTGAACAATCCTCTCCAAGAAGTTCTGTCACTCAAGCTTTTGGGTCTCACTATCTGCCATGATCTTTCCTGGGAAAACCACATTTCAAATCTGGCCTCCAAAGCCAGTCGCCGACTGGGCATTCTCCGTCGTGCAAAGTCCTTCCTTGGCACACCTGAGCTCCTCACCACATACAAGGCTGTCATCCGCAGCTCAATGGAATACTGCTCTCCCCTCTGGCCTGGTGCTCCTGCCTCACACCTAGCTCGTCTTCACACTGTTGAAACCAAAGCGTTCAGAATCATTGGAATCTCCCGCAATGAAGCTAACTCCAAGGGCCTTTCAATCACTCACCGCAGGCAGGTTGGTGGTCTTTCCGTCTTCTACGGACTCCTCTCTGGCCTTGCCCCCCCCCCCCCCCCAGCTCTCTCTGGGCTCTGTCCCCCAAATATTCCTACAGGTCGCACAAGATCTGCCTGCAACCCTCTTATGGTTAAACTGCCAAAATCAAGACTCTCTGCTCACCTTCACTCCTTCATTCCTCTTTTCTCCCGCCTCTGGAACAAACTCCCTCACTCTCTTCAATCCCACTCCACCCTCCAGGTCTTTAAAACAGCTGTTCACCACCATCTCTTATCTTCCCCCATCCAAAACCTTGATCTTTTCTACCCCCGCTAATTTCACCCCAAATCCACTTTTTTGAAATACCAACTTCTGTCCTGGAAGTCCTTGGTGTCCTTGTGTTTTATTCTTCTCCAACCCACCCACCCCCCCCCTGCGCCTCCTCCCCCCAAGCCCTCTCCCTCCAACACATCTCCCTGCTCTCAAATGTTATGTTTGTGTGCTTCCCCTTCTCTCCTCATCTTGTCTTCCGCTCCCTCTTTTTATATATTTTGTTTGTCTGGTTGATTTATTTGTGAAATAAATGTTAGCTCTTTCACGAGCCTCGATTCAGTATACAAAAAAATATATATATATCATTGAGAGAGAGGAAGACAAATGATGAATTGCGAAAGATGATGGGAATAGAGCCTGTGATTGATGCTGTGAAGAGGAACAGGTTGAGATAGTTTGGTCATGTGTTGAGGAAGGATGAAAGTGACTGGTTGAGAAGAGTGATGGAAATGAATGTAGAAGGAAGTAGAGGACGGGGAAGACCGAGAAAGACTTGGCTAAAGATGTTGGAAGAAGAAATGCGGGCAAGGGTGTTAACAAGGATAGATGCAGAAAATAGGGCAAGATGGAGAAGATTGTCATGGGGACCCCAAGGCTAACCCCCGCTCTAGCAGGGAAAATGGCCTTAAAATGCATGTTTTTTGTTTTTTTTGTATACTGAATCGAGGCTCGTGAAAGAGCTAACATTTATTTCACAAACAAATCAACCAGACAAACAAAATATATAAAAAGAGGGAGCGGAGACAAGATGGAGAGAGAAGGGGAAGCACACAAACACAACATTTGAGAGCAGGGAGGTGTGTGGGAGGGAGAGGGCTTGGGGGGAGGAGGCGTGGGAAGGGGGGGGGGGTGGGAGAAGTATAAAACACAAGGACACCAAGGACTTCCAGGACAGAAGTTGGTATTTCAAAAAAGTGGATTTGGGGTGAAATTAGTGGGGGTAGAAAACATCAAGGTTTTGGATGGGGAAGATAAGAGATGGTGGTGAACAGCTGTTTTAAAGACCTGGAGGGTGGAGTGGGATTGAAGAGCTTGAGGGAGTTTGTTCCAGAGGCGGGAGAAAAGAGGAATGAAGGAGTGAAGGTGAGCAGAGAGTCTTGATTTTGGCAGGTTAACCATAAGAGGGTTGCAGACAGATCTTGTGCGACCTGTAGGAATATTTGGGGGACAGAGCACAGAGAGAGCTGGGGGGGCAAGGCCAGAGAGGAGTCGGCAGAAGACGGAAAGACCACCAACCTGCCTGCGGTGAGTGAGTGAAAGGCCCTTGGAGTTAGCTTCATCGCGGGAGATTCCAATGATTCTGAACGCTTTGGTTTCAACAGTGTGAAGACGAGCTAGGTGTGAGGCAGGAGCCCCAGCCCAGAGGGGAGAGCAGTATTCCATTGAGCTGCGGATGAAAGCCTTGTATGTGGTGAGGAGCTCAGGTGTGCCAAGGAAGGACTTCGCACGACAGAGGATGCCCAGTCGGCGACTGGCTTCGGAGGCCAGATTTGAAATGTGGTTTTCCCAGGAAAGATCATGTCAGATAGTGAGACCCAAAAGCTTGAGTGACAGAACTTCTTGGAGAGGATTATTCAGAATGTGGATGGGAGGGTTGTCCAGTCGGTCTTTTCGGAGAGACATCGTAAGAGTGTGAGATTTGTCAGGATTGAAAGACATGTTCCACTTGTTTGTCCAGTCTGTGATTTTGTCCAGGTCTGCAGAGAGTGGGGAGGGTGCAGACTGCCGATCTGAGGGATGGGGAATGGAGCGACAGAGAGTAGAGTCATCAGCAAAGAGATAGAGAGGATTTTCAAGAGAGTCAGAGAGATCATTGATGAAGACCAGAAAAAGCACAGGGCCCAGAACACTGCCTTGGGGAACTCCAGCCTGAACAGGAAGAGGAGATGAGAGAAACCCATTCAGGGCCACGCGTTGACTACGACTAGAGAGGAAGTCCGCCAGCCATGCTTGGAGATTTCCATGGATACCAAAGGAGGAGAGTTTGGTGAGCAGAGCGGGGTGCCAGACTGTATCGAAGGCACGTGATATGTCAAGGGAGACAGCTCTAATTTCCTGTTTGGCATTGAGGACCTCCATCCATTGTTGAGAAAGCAGAAGCAGCATGTCCAGAGTCGAGTGACCAGGTCTGAAACCAAATTGATGATCAGAGATCAAGCCATTGGAGAAGAGGAAAGATTTCATATCTGAAGCAATGATGGATTCCATGACTTTGCTGATAATTGGGAGAAGGCTGATTGGTCTGTAGTTGCTGGGATCTGTTGTTGCACCTTTTTTGTGCAAAGCGGTGATGTTGCCTGATTTCCAAGCAGATGGCAGATGACCTTGAGCAAAAGAGAAGGTGAAGAGAACAGAGAGAGGGAGTGAAAGAGCGGAAGAACAGGATTTTAGGACCCGTGGGCTGATGCCGTCAGGTCCAGTTGCAGAATCAGAGCCGAGGGTTGACAGAAACTTTTCCACCTTGTCAGGAGGAAAGGACACAGAGTCCAGGAGCAGCTGGGTACGACTGGGTACGGTGGGTACAGAGAGGGATGGGTTTGGGACTCAAGATTTAGAGGCAAACACAGAGTTGAGGCATTCAGCTTTTTCACGTGCGGAGTCAGCCGTGCAGCCGTTTGAGGTGAGGGAGGGGATGGAGGGGGAACAAACACCAGAAACAGATTTGACCAGACGCCATCAAGATTTGGAAGAGGGAGACAGATAAGAGAGTTCGGTCTTGAGAACGGAGAGATATTGTTTCCTGGCTCTCCTGAGGGTGGACACACACTTGTTTCGGGCTTTGTGAAAGGAAATGAGATTTCCTTCCATTGGATTTGCTTTCCAGGAGACTAAAGCAAGTTGTTTCTGGGCAACAGCCTCACCACAAGATTCCGTGTACCATGGACGGGAGGAAGGGTATCACACCTGAAGACGAGATGGGATAAATCTGTGCATGAGAGAGAGCAATTTACTTTGGAAGAATTCCCAGGATGAGTTGATGTCAGAGGCGGTAGAGATGGGAGACCAGTCCAGATGATTTATGGCTGCTTGAAGGCCGTGCCAGTTGGCCTGAGTGAAATGCCAGACTCGTCGACGCTGAGGAGGCTCTCTGAGAATTGTCAGAGAGATGTCCACTTTAACAAGCACATGATCAGATGAGCCGATTGGAGCAGAAGAAGAGCAGCAGACATTTTCAGGGAAGTTAGTCATAACCAAGTCCAGAAGAGAAGATGCTCCGTTGACTGAGATCCGGGTTGGGAAATTGACAGATTGTGTCAGTCCCAGTGAGTCGCAGAAGTCCTTTGCTGAAGAGCCATGGCTGGTGAGAGAGGTACCCACACCCAGCCAACTGGCATGGTGACAATTGAAATCACCACATATGAGGGAGAGAGAGTTGGGATGGGTAGATAGAAGTTGGTCCATATTATCAGACAGCGAGATGTAGATGGAGTCATCACTGTTTGGTGGACGGTACATCACACATATGAACAAAAGGTGGGAGCGAATGGGAAGCCGTAGCCAAAGGTATTCCTGGGGGTGAGGTGGAGAGAGGGCAGTGCAGGGTGAGTGAGGAAGAGAGTTTTTTTATGAAGATAGCAACCCCACCTCCAGGACGAGGCTCAGGTCGATCATACCGGAGGAGGGAGTAACCTGGGAGAGATACCAAGGAATCAGAGACATCATGAAGGAGGAAAGTTTCTGTTAAGCAGAGCACGTCTGGTTTGTCAGAAGCAACCTGTATGGAGAGATCAGTAAAGTTTGAGCGAAGGCCCCGGATGTTTGAGGTCCATACCGTTAATGAAGAGGAAGGAGGAGCATCGGATACAGAACAGGGGGGGGAGGGGTAGGGTAAGATGTGGAAGAGGAGGAAGAGGTAGGGAGAGCTGTTGAAGGTGTGTCAGAGATTTCAGAATAGCTTGGAGAAAGGGAAGAATGGGGCGGACAAATGGTTTGATGGTGATTGGGTGAGGCACAGTGAGGTGTTATTTGGGGAGAGGGAAGAGCGAGGCAGAAGGTTGGGGGAGATGAAGGTGAAAGTTGGAAGGGGGAAGAAGCGGGGAGGACGCTTTGAGGAGGAGGGGTGAGAGCGGAGTCTCGGAGGGGAGGGGTGTGGGGGGAGTTTAGGAGGGAAGGGGCAAGGGGGGAGATTTGGAGGGAAGGGATGACGGGGAAGATTTGGAGGGGAGGGGCAAGGGGGAAGATTTGAAAGGGATGGGTGATGGGGAAGATTTGGAGGGGAGGGGCAAGGGGGAATATTTGAAAGAGATGGGTGATGGGGAAGATTTGGAGGGGAAGGGCAAGGGGGAAGATTTGAAAGAGATGGGTGATGGGGTAGATTTGGAGGGGAGGGGCAAGGGGGTAGATTTGGAGGGGAGGGGTGATGGGGAAGTTTTGGAGGGGAGGGGTGATGGGGAAGTTTTGGAGGGAATGGATGATGGGGAAGATTTGGAGGGGAGGTGCAAGGGGGAAGATTTGAAAGGGATGGGTGATGGGGAAGATTTGGAGGGGAGGGGCAAGGGGGAAGATTTGAAAGAGATGTTGTGATGGGGAAGATTTGGAGGGGAGGGTCAATTGGGTAGATTTGGAGGGGAGGGGTGATGGGGAAGTTTTGGAGGGGAGGGGTGATGGGGAAGTTTTGGAGGGAAGGGGTGATGGGGAATATTTGGAGGGAAGGGGTGAGATTGAATTTTGAAAAGTGTACGATTAATGGGAAACGAACATTTAGTACAAAATGAGTTTCTTGAGACCTTCGAGTCAAAAATATGTTTGAGGACGCTGAAGGAGGGGTGGAGTGCACGAGAGTTTCGGGAATGTAGAAAAAAGGAACTGTAAGAGATGGAATTTTTTTTTGGAATGAATAGATTTGGTGAGCAAGTCGAAAGCATCCTTTTCTTGAAGAAGAAAAATGTGTTATAATATACGACACATGTTATAATATTGTTGTTGTAATCAAAATGAATAAATTATCGTAAAATAATTAATTTATTAATCAATTGGCTAATAGCATACATAAACCACCAATTAATGCTTCATCCATATGTGTAACTTTTTGAAAATTAATTAATTAATCGAAGAAAAACAAATTATTTATCGATTAATTGATTAATCAATAAATCAAAAATACCATTTAAAGCCAAATCACTTGGTCTCCAAATATCAGTTTCTTTGCTCAAAAGGTGCCTGAGATGTTGCCCAGATGAGAAAGAAAATAAATAAATAATTGATAATACCTTTCATGAACAGGATTATTAATAATTAAATTGATATATATGGGAAAATTACGTGCTCAGACCAGGAATCGAACCCAGGTCCTTTGGTGAACCGTAGCAGTGCACTGCGATCTGAGCTATCTGGGCAATCCTGACTCGATAAATAATTTGTTTTTCTTCGATTAATTAATTAATTTTCAAAAAGTTACACATATGGATGAAGCATTATTGGTGGTTTATGTATGCTATTCTGTGCCTGTGCCTCGACACAATCCTGTCTCTTAGCTCTACAGGCAGTTCCTTTGACCTCATGGCTTGATTTTTGCTCTGATATGCATTGTCAGCTGTGAGACCTTATATGGAGATGTGTGTGCCTTTCCAAATCATGTCCAATCAATTGAATTTACCACAGGTGGATTCCAATCAAGGTGCAGAAACATCTCAAAGATGATCAAGAAAAATGGGAGGTATCTGAGGTAAATTTCAATTGTCATAGCAAAGGGTATGAATACTTATGTCAATGTGATATTTCAGTTTTTTCTTTGCAATAAATTTGCAAAACTTTCTAAAATCCTGTTTTCTCTTTGTCATTATGGGGTATTGAGTGTAGATTGATGAGCGAAAAAATGAATTTAAACGATTTCAGCATAAGGCTGCAACATAACAAAATGTGAAAAAAGTGAAGGGGTCTGAATACTTTCTGAATGCACTGTTGTATGTATGTATGTATATATATATATATATATATATATATATATATATATATATATATATATATATATATATATATATATATATATATATATAGTCACGTGAAAAAGTAGGTACACCCCATGTAAAGTTTTGACTTTTTCAACATATTTCAACATACAGCTATTTGATCTACATTTCAACAATATTGAGAGATAAAGGTGATATAATAAAACAAATATCATGAAACATTTACATTTTGTAGTCCATTGTATAATTTAAATAAACATAAATGCAAATTTCGCATGTGGAAAAAGTAAGTACACCCTTGGCTCTAATAGGTGGTATTGCCCCCTTTGGCAGAAACAACCTCAAGTAGGCGATTCTTGTAACTGTCTACCAGTCTCTGACATCGACCGGGAGAAATTTTTGTCCACTCCTCCATGCAGAATTCTTTCAGCCGTGCGATGTTTGAGGGGTTTCTTGCATGCGCAGCTCGTTTCAAATCCCCTCACAACATCTCAATGGGATTTAGATCCGGGCTTTCACTTGGCCATTCCAGAACACTCCATTTCTTTCTTTTCAGCCATTCCTTGGTGGATTTACTGGTATGTTTAGGGTCATTGTCATGTTGCAATGTCCACCTTTGGTTGAGCTTCAACTTTCCAACAGATGGCCTCACATTATCCTGAAGCACCCTCTGGTACAATGAAGAATTCGTAGTGGATTCTATGATGGTG
This sequence comes from Myxine glutinosa, assembly GCF_964187855.1. Classification (NCBI taxonomy): domain Eukaryota; kingdom Metazoa; phylum Chordata; class Myxini; order Myxiniformes; family Myxinidae; genus Myxine; species Myxine glutinosa. Next base: position 126,167,547 of record NC_136270.1, on the reverse strand, counting down.
AGCTGCCCAGGCCCTGATGCAGCAATGCTGCCCCAAACCATAATATTTCCACCACCATGCTTTACAGTTGGTATCAGGTTCTTGTGGTCAAATGCTGTCTTTGGTTTTCGTCAAACATGTCTTCTGGTACTGTGGCCAAATAGCTCTACCTTTGACTCATCTGTCCAGAGCACATTGTTCCAGAAGTGCTGGTCTTTGCCTCGGTGTTCATTGGCAAACTTTAGTCTTGCCCTGATGTTCTTTCTGGACAGCAAAGGTTTCCTCCTGGCACACCTCCCATGTAGATCAAATTTGTGCAGCCTCTTTCTAATGGTAGACTCGTGCACTTTGACATCAACAGTGGCAAGCGCTACCTGTAGGTCCCGTGATGACATTCTGGGGTTCTTGCATCTTGTGGTCTGCTCTAAGGCTGAACTTGCTGGCGCGGCCTGGCCTGAACAAGTTAGCAGTTGTTTGCAATCTCCTCCACTTGTAGATGATCTTCCGGACAGTCGAATGATTGATTTCAAATTGTTTGGAGATCTTTTTAAATCCCTTCCCAGACTCGTAGGCATCTATAACCTTCTTTCTGAAGGTCTCAGAGAGCTCTTTTGATCTAGGCATGGTGACGCTGCACACTTCAACAACAAAGAGCAAACCAAACTAAATGTCTGAGGTTTAAATAAGACAGGTTCCTCGAAGATCCTCTCTAACGATGTTCTAATCATTTGCACCTGAGCTGGTGCACCTGATTCTAATTTTAGGTATTTGAAGTAGTGATAAATGTAGGGGTGTACTTACTTTTTCCACATGCGAAATTTGCATTTATGTTTATTTAAATTATACAATGGACTACAAAATGTAAATGTTTCATGATATTTGTTATATTATATCAACGTTATCTTTCAATATTGTTGAAATGAAGATCAAATAGTTGTATGTTGAAATATGTTGAAAAAGTCTAAACTTTACATGGGGTGTACTTACTTTTTCACGTGACTGTATATATATACAGGGTGAGTCAAAAGTTGCGACTGATTTCTGTTTTTTCGGCTGTCAGATTCTTTCTGGGATGTCATGTTGTTAGTAATTGTCGGGTATTATTGTTGTTAATAATTGTTGTTAATAATGTTGTTGTTGTTAATAATAATTGTTAATAATAAATATTGTTAATATTCTTAATAATAAATAATTGTTAATAAATAGAAATCGGGCGCTACTTTTGACTTTTGATATATGTACTAGGCGAGTGTTTTTAATAACGTGGTGGTGGTTTTGAATCACGTGGTGGTGAGGTATTTTAAATGACGTGGTGGTGAGGTGTTTTGAAATCCGTGCTGGTGAGGTGTTTTGAATTACGTGGTGGTGCGGTGTTTTGAATTACGTGGTGGTGAGGTGTTTTGAATTACGTGGGGGTGAGGTGTTTTCAATTATGTGGTGGTGAGGTGTAATCGTCCCAAACTTCCAGTCTGCACCTACCCCTCCCCTATGTATGTGCTGAGGGGTTCTTTCTTGAAAAAAAAAACATTCAACCTAAATCTTCAACCTAAATAGTCTATAAAAATGTAATATCACAAACACAACAAATACATTTGTGCAAAATAATTGTTTGTATTATGATTGGTGTAAATCATGACAACACAGCAACTCAGGTACAGTCATTAGCCTCAGTTAAAATAAGCCCGTTCCTCAGTAACGACGCGAGCCGAGCCAAGCTAGTATATATGTATGTATGTATATATATATATATACATATATATATATATATATATATATATATATATATATATATATATATATATATATACTATATATATATATATATATATATATATATATATATATATATATATATATATATATATATATATATATATATATATATACAGACTTGGCATTTAATATGGAATATTTTTTTTGTGGGGGTGAACTTACTTTTCAAGATGTCTTAGAACCAAAAGTTCATTGGAATTATGTTGAAACTATTCTAGATTTTGTTAATGTGACCTTTAAAAGAAACAAAAACCACATTTGACATTTCGAAACAAATAAATTGATCCTTGAAAGTGATGTAAACTGATATCGAACTCAATTCATGGACAGTACTTTGTTAAACTTCTGTACGTTTTCCAGAAGTATCTCTTTATTTTGCACATTCGCCAAAAATCTTTTTAACAAAAACAAAAGTTAAATTACGACTGGGATTACGGACAGTAAAATTACAGTTCAGTACTTCGTGTAACCCCCACGAGCATTCAGGAGAGCACGTACACGTTGAGGCATGCTGTTCACGAGATTTGCCAAGGTTTGGACAGGAATCGCTTGCCATGCAGTGACAATAGCCTGCTGCAATTCACGCACAGAGGTCGGCTGCTGGTCGAAGTGGTCTATTTAGACGCGTTAATTCTGCCCACAAGTTCTCTATCGGATTCATATCCGGGGACATGGCAGGCCATTCCATATGCTCTACACCACGGTCAGCAGGAAAGTGTTGGATCATGCGAGCAGGATGAGGCCGTGCATTGTCATCATGGAAGACAAAGTTTCCTCGAAAGGCTGCACGAGCAAATGGAAGCAATGTTTCTTCCAGAATGGCCCTGTGCTTGAACTGGTTCAGGTTTCCATTCAGAACAACCAGGTCAGTTTTGCCCCCTGCATGAAAAGCAGCCCAAACGGTCACCCCACCACCTCCAGCTTGGACTCTTGGCACTATACAATCTTTGTTGTAGGCTTCCTGCACTTGTCTGCGCACTCGGACGCGGCCATCTAGACGATAGACCAGAAATCTGGACTCGTCACTGAAGATCACGTGATTCCAGTGTCCTGGCTGCCATTGACGGTGCTCTCTGGCCCACTGCAATCGGCGCTGGCGGTGTTGTCTGGTCAGGCGTGGCTTTCTCAGGGGACGCCTGGCATGATAGCCTGCTTGAACCAGTCGTTTGTTTGACTAGCCTTCTGGATACAGGCACATTTGTCAGTTGCTGCCACTCAGCCCTAAGCCGATTAGGTGACTTCGTACGGCCATTGCGGACTAACCGGTGCAGCTGGCGATCATCCCTCTTCGTGGTTCTGCGGGGACGTCCTGGCCTCGGTATTGGAGTAGGGACACCCCTCTGAGCATTTCGTTTCAGGATCTTTGACACCTGACCTTGAGTGATGCCATACTGCCGAGCAATAGCACCCTGTTTCATGCCGTAATTTCGTAAAGCCACCACTCCATGACAAACAGCATTGTCGAGTTGACGGGCCATCTCCAGAGGAAGCGGCAATAACTTTTGGAGACGTGCAGCAGTTGTTTTCCACTAATACAGAACGCAACAACCCTTGTATACCCGACTGTGAAGCCAAACATCAAATGCACCTGTCCGTACATTTTGCCACGCCACCTGTGATATAATCCTGTTGTTGACTTCTTGCTGCGACAGACAATCAGTGACATGGTTCTTTTAACAAATAAATCACTAAAGTGTAACAGAAACTCACTAGATTGATATACTGAGTTAAGAAAGTAAACCCAAGTCAAGAAAAAATATATATTCCATATTAAATGCCAAGTCTGTATATATATATATATATATATATATATATATATATATATATATATATATATATATATATATATATATATATATATATATATGTATGTTTTATGTTTAAGTTTAAAAACCTCATTTTCCATTACTTTCAGGTTATAAGAGCACAAGTTGGCAGAGAGTTAAAGGTTGCCAAGTGTGAGCGCCTTCATTTTGATAACCAAGAGTTGGTGATTTGTGTATCATCTGTGCAGTCACTTCCATCAGTCCATTATAACCTGATGGATATCGAGCGGAGCCATTGTCGATTGAACAATTTGCCATCACGAACTTGCCTGAGATTGTGCAATTGATTTTTGTGTTTTTATGGCTTACTGTTGAGGGATTAAGCAGTGATTTATTTACAGGTGTGTTCAAGAAGGACACTATTCTGTGGTGCTCACACCGGGACCCAAATGTACATATCTCGTATCATGCTGATACGTTTACCTTGCATGCTTAACCTCCCACCTGTGTCACCTGACAATATCACATCCTTATATTGTCATTAACATAATAGGTCACCTGCTTTCAGACTCTTACAATGGTTATTCATTGCTTCGATTTCAAATCTGCAAATTAACAGAGAAACAGATTGTTGTAAATTATTTCAGTAAAGGAATGGGAATGGGAACAGGGAAAGAGGGGGAAAATAGGGAAAGATGTGGTGAGAGCGAGGAGTGGGTAAAGGTGTAATCCGAGGGCCCCAACTTCCTTGAGTTCAAGGCCCACTTGTAGAGTTCAGCAATTCCATCTTTGCAGATCATCCTGCAATTTGCTCCTTGCGTAGCAGTCCTTATGTAGTCAGTTAATTTTTAAATATTAAATGTAATCTGGGAACAGTTTGAGAATCGTTTCGATATCTGAATGGAGTAAACAGCAAACTCTATGGGGACAAGTGGATTGTGGCCTGTGAGCTTTTTTGAATACAATCCGAATTTACATGTTTCCACTTCTGTATTTTTATGGAACTTTGATTTACAACACTTTCAGAAAGTATTCACACCCCTTGACTTTTTTGCATTTTGTTGTGTTACAGCCTGAATTTACAATGGATTAAACTGAGATTTTTTGTCACTGATCTACACATAATATCCCATAACATCAAAGTGGCTTTTTATTTTTTTATTTTACAAATGTTTCCAAAATAATTAAAAATGAAAACCTGAAATGTCTTGTGTCAATAAGTATTAAACCCCTTTGCTACGACACCGCAAATTGAGCCCAGGTGCATCCAATTTCCTTTGATCATCCTTGAGATGTCTCTACAACTTGATTGTAGTCTACCTGTGGCCAATTCAATTGATTGGACATGATTTAGAAAGAAACACACCTTTCTATAAAAGGTCCCACAGTTGACGGTGCATGTCAGAGCAGAATCTCTACCATGAAGTCCAAGGAACTGTCCGTGGAACTCCGAGATATAATAATTGTGTGGAGGCATAGATCTGGGGAAGGGGATAAAACAATTTCTAGAGTGTTGAAAATTCCCAAGAGCAAAGTGAGCTCCATCATTAGGAAATGGAAATAATATGGAAATGTTCAGACTCTTCCTAGAACAGGCCGTCTGACCAAACTGAGCAACTGGGCAAGAAGAACCCTGGTCTGGGAGGTGATCAAGAACCCAATGACCACTCTGACAGAACTACAGAGTTCCTTGGCTGAGATTGGAGAACCTGCTGGAAGGACAACAGTCTCTGCATCACTTCACCAATCTAGGTATTATGGGAGAGTGGCAAGACGGAAGCCACTCCTGAGAAAAAAGCACATGACATCATGCTTGGAGTTTGAAAAAAAAAGTACGTGAAAGAATAGAGCATGAGGCAAAAGATTCTGTGGTCTGATGAGACGAAAATTAACTCTTTGGCCTGATGCAAAGTGCTACGTCTGGTGGAAACCAAGCACAGATCATCACCCATATAACACCATTCTTAAAGTGAAGCAAGGTGGTGGCAGCATCATGCTATGGGGATGCTTTTCAGTGGCAGTGACTGTCTGACTTGTAAGGATAGAGGGAACAATCAATGGAGCCAAATACAGGCAAATCCTTGAAGAGAACCTGCTTCAGAGTGCAAAAGAGCTTAGACTGTGGCAAAGATTTACGTTCCAACAGGACAATGACCCTGAGTATAAAGGCAAAGAAACACTGGAATGGCTTCAGAACAAGAACGTGACTTACGTGGCCCAGCCAAAGCCCAGACTTGAATCCCATTGAGAATCTGTGGAAAGACTTGAAGATTGCTGTTCACCGATGCTCCCCATCCAACTTGACAGAGCTTCAGCAAATCTGCAAGGACTAATGGGAGAAACTCCCCAAATCCAGATGTGCAAAGCTGATACAGACATTCCCAAGAAGACTCGAAGCTGTAATCACTGACAAAGGTGCTTCTACAAAGTATTGACTCAGTGGGTTGAATACTGGTACGTTTGTGGGGGTAGGCATGCAATACCTTAGGAAATTCAGAATCATATAAATCAGCATGCTCCAAGTGTCGTGAAGAAGAAGAAGCTGTCTCAATGCATCCAAGTAGGGTTGAATGTCTGGTTAAGTGTCGGGTCGAATGTCGGGTCGAATTTCCCGTCGGAAGGGGGGGGGGGGTTTGGTGGGCGACCAGAGGGTATGGAGACCCCTGGCGACCCAGAAGAGGCAATGAGAGCTTGAGTCCGAGAGAGCCTGGTTGGTGTGGAACCCGCTCCGACGGGATGTACATCAAAGGAGCTGTTTGGCTGCCAGGGGCGGCCGAGAGTTGAAAAGGCGGAGGGGGGGGGGGGATGAAGAAGTCGCATGTCCAGTACTTGCTTTTGGACTGTGGGCACCGCAGCCTGAAGGCCCCCACCATCTGGTTGTATGGTACCTCCCTGCTGCCTAATTGAGGATCACACATGTCGGTAACCAGTAAATGCCATGGTCTTGCAGGGTTGGAATTAGTGCTTTTGGTGAGTGGGGTTTATGTGTGTGAATGTATGGGGGGAAATCCACTGATCCATGTCACTAACCTTTGCCAGAAGGACAGGGCCCGTGGAAATTTTGGTAAATTGGGATGGCTCCGCAGGTAATGTTGGGCATTGAGGCATCCACCAGGGAGCATGGTCTTTAGCTTTGGGTTGTACAAATATTTTGAATTTTTGAATACGTTTTGTCGGTAAGGTAGTTTTTTATGTGCCTGACATTTTTATACCCGCCCCAGGAGTTTGGAGGGAGGAACCCTAGTTTTATAAATATTTGAATTGTTGGTGTGGCGGCCGTCCATCCCAGGTAAGGCTTCGGTTCCTGCCCCGCGTGCGCCAGAAATAATCCCGCCAAGTTTCGAAATACGCCTCGGAGTTTAAGCTGGTTTCGGTCATTCGTCCCCCAGGTGTCTTAACCCCGGGGACACGACAATACTTATGTAAATTAGATATTTCTGTATTTCATTTTAAATTATTTTGTAAAAATGTCGAACAAAAAAAAAATGGGCCTTACGGGGCCACCTTTTTTTATAATAAAAAAGGTAAAAAATCAAACATTTAAACAACCTTGGATGTGCACCTTGACCCCAACGCCAAGGCACACCATCTATCAAGACTGTCCCATTGGCATACACATGCACCTCAACCCAAATGCTCAAGCACATGATCAATCAAAACATATGCATCCTGACCCCGAAGGGCCAGAAGGCATGGTCTTGCAATTGGACCCTTCCTCCATAGGAGTGGAGTCCCCACGACTTCAACACCATGCCGTCCCGAAGAGGGCTTATTTACCTCTAATGAGGCGCCTTTTTTATAATAAAAAAGGTAAAAAATCAAACATTTAAACAGCCTTGGACGTGCACCTTGACCCCATGGCCAAGGCACACCATTTATCAAGGCTGTCCCATTAGCATACACATGCACCGCAACCCAAAGGCTGAAGCACATGGTCAATCAAAACACATGCATCCTGACCCCGAAGGGCCAGAATGCATGGTCATACAATTGGACCCCTCTTCCATAGGAGTGAGCCCCCATGACTTCAACACCATGCCGTCCCGACGAGGGCTTATTTACCACTTATGAAGTGGCCTTTTTACGATGAAAAAAGGTAAAAAATCAAACATTTGAACAGCCTTGGACATGCATCTTGACCCCATGGCCAAGGCACAACGTCTATCAAGGCTGTCCCAATAACATTACACATGCACCTCAACCCCAAGGCTGAAGCACATGGTCATTCAAACACATGCATCCTGACCCCAAAGGGCCAGAATGCATGGTCATACAATTGGACCCCTCCTCCATAGGAGTGAGTCCCCATGACTTCAACACCATGCCATTCCGACGAGGGCTTATTTACCACTTATGAAGTGGCCTTTTTACGATGAAAAAACGTAAAAATCAAACATTTGAACAGCCTCGGACGTGCACCTTGACCCCATGGCCAAGGCACAACGTCAACAAGGCTGTCCCAATAACAATACACATGCGCCTCAACCCCAAGGGGGAGGCACATGGTCATTCAAACGCATGCATCATGCCCCCGAGGGGCCACAATGCATGGTCATACATTTGGGACCACTCCTCTTAATAGGAGTAAGACCCCTTAATCCACCAGCAGGGCATTACTCCTGCCAGGTCCGATTTGCATGCAGGTCTACCGACTGTTTAAGGGCCCCAGTCAAGGCCTGCCTTTTTTGCTTGTGAAAAAAGGTAAAAAGTCAAACATTTGAACAGCCTCGGACGTGCACCTTGACCCCATGGCCAAGGCACAACGTCAACAAGGCTGTCCCAATAACAATACACATGCGCCTCAACCGCAGGGGGGAAGCACATGGTCATTCAAACGCATGCATCATGCCCCCGAGGGGCCACAATGCATGGTCATACAATTGGGACCACTCCTCTTAATAGGAGTAAGACCCCTTAATCCACCGGCAGGGCATTACTCCTGCCAGGTCCGATTTGCATGCAGGTCTACGAGCGTTTTGGGCCCGCTCGAAGGCCTGCCTTTTTTACAATGAAAAAAGGTAAAAAGTCAAACATTTGAACAGCCTCGGACATGCAACTTGACCCCATGGCCAAGGCACAACGTCTATCAAGGCTGTCCCAATAACAATACACATGCACCTCAACCCCAAGGCTGAAGCACATGGTCATTCAAACGCATGCATCATGCCCCCGAAGGGCCACAATGCATGGTCATACAATTGGGACCACTCCTCTTAATAGGAGTAAGACCCCTTAATCCACCAGCAGGGCATTACTCCTGCCGGGTACAATTTTGCAGGCTTGTTTGAGCGTTTTGGGCCCGCTCGAAGGCCTGCCTTTTTTACAATGAAAAAAGGTAAAAAGTCAAACATTTGAACAGCCTTGGACATGCACCATGACCCCCCCCATGGCCAAGGCACAACGTCTATCAAGGCTGTCCCAATAACAATACACATGCACCTCAACCCCAAGGCTGAAGCACATGGTCATTCAAACGCATGCATCATGCCCCCGAAGGGCCACAATGCATGGTCATACAATTGGGACCACTCCTCTTAATAGGAGTAAGACCCCTTAATCCACCAGCAGGGCATTACTCCTGCCAGGTACAATTTTGCAGGCTTGTTTACTGTTATGAGGCCACAGCAAAAGGCCTGCCTTTTTTACATGAAAAAAGGTAAAAAGTCAAACATTTGAACAGCCTTGGACGTGCACCTTGACCCCATGGCCAAGGCACAACGTCAACAAGGCTGTCCCAATAACAATACACATGTGCCTCAACCCCAAGGGGGAAGCACATGGTCATTCAAACGCATGCATCATGCCCCCGAGGGGCCACAATGCATGGTCATACAATTGGGACCACTCCTCTTAATAGGAGTAAGACCCCTTAATCCACCAGCAGGGCATTACTCCTGCCAGGTACAATTTTGCAGGCTTGTTTACTGTTATGAGGCCACAGCAAAAGGCCTGCCTTTTTTACATGAAAAAAGGTAAAAAGTCAAACATTTGAACAGCCTTGGACGTGCACCTTGACCCCATGGCCAAGGCACAACGTCAACAAGGCTGTCCAAATAACAATACACATGTGCCTCAACCCCAAGGGGGAAGCACATGGTCATTCAAACGCATGCATCATGCCCCCGAGGGGCCACAATGCATGGTCATACAATTGGGACCACTCCTCTCAATAGGAGTAAGACCCCTTAATCCACCAGCATGGCATTACTCCTGCCGGGTACAATTTTGCAGGCTTGTTTGAGCGTTTTGGGCCCGCTCAAAGGCCTGCCTTTTTTACAATGAAAAAAGGTAAAACGTCAAACATTTGAACAGCCTCGGACATGCACCTTGACCCCATGGCCAAGGCACAACGTCTATCAAGGCTGTCCCAATAACAATACACATGCACCTCAACCCCAAGGCTGAAGCACATGGTCATTCAAACGCATGCATCATGCCCCCGAAGGGCCACAATGCATGGTCATACAATTGGGACCACTCCTCTTAATCCACCAACAGGGCATTACTCCTGCCGGGTACAATTTTGCAGGCTTGTTTGAGCGTTTTGGGCCCGCTCGAATGCCTGCCTTTTTTACAATGAAAAAAGGTAAAAAGTCAAACATTTGAACAGCCTCGGACATGCACCTTGACCCCATGGCCAAGGCACAACGTCAACAAGGCTGTCCCAATAACAATACACATGTGCCTCAACCCCAAGGGGGAAGCACATGGTCATTCAAACGCATGCATCATGCCCCCGAGGGGCCACAATGCATGGTCATACAATTGGGACCACTCCTCTTAATAGGAGTAAGACCCCTTAATCCACCAGCAGGGCATTACTCCTGCCAGGTACAATTTTGCAGGCTTGTTTACTGTTTTGGGCCACAGCAAAAGGCCTGCCTTTTTTCCATGAAAAAAGGTAAAAAATCAAACATTTGAACAGCCTTGGACGTGCACCTTGACCCCATGGCCAAGGCACAACGTCAACAAGGCTGTCCCAATAACAATACACATGCGCCTCAACCCCAAAGGGGAAGCACATGGTCATTCAAACGCATGCATCATGCCCCCGAGGGGCCACAATGCATGTTCATACAATTGGGACCACTCCTCTTAATAGGAGTAAGACCCCTTGATCCACTGACAAGGCATTACTCCTGCCAGGTACAATTTTGCAGGCTTGTTTACTGTTATGAGGCCACAGCAAAAGGCCTGCCTTTTTTACATGAAAAAAGGTAAAAAGTCAAACATTTGAACAGCCTTGGACGTGCACCTTGACCCCATGGCCAAGGCACAACGTCAACAAGGCTGTCCCAATAACAATACACATGCGCCTCAACCCCAAGGGGGAAGCACATGGTCATTCAAACTCATGCATCATGCCCCCGAAGGGCCACAATGCATGGTCATACAATTGGGACCACTCCTCTTAATAGGAGTAAGACCCCTTAATCCACTGACAGGGCATTACTCCTGCCAGGTACAATTTTGCAGGCTTGTTTACACGTTTAGGGCCCGCACAGAAGGCCTGCCTTTTTTACAATGAAAAAAGGTAAAAAGTCAAACATTCGAACAGCCTCGGACGTGCACCTTGACCCCATGGCCAAGGCACAACGTCAACGAGGCTGTCCCCATAACAATACACATGCGCCTCAACCCGGAGGGGGAAGCGCATGGTCATTCAAACGCATGCATCATGCCCCCGAAGGGCCACAATGCATGGTCATACAATTGGGACCACTCCTCTTAATAGGAGTAAGACCCCTTAATCCACCAGCAGGGCATTACTCCTGCCAGGTACAATTTTGCAGGCTTGTTTACTGTTATGAGGCCACAGCAAAAGGCCTGCCTTTTTTACATGAAAAAGGGTAAAAAGTCAAACATTTGAACAGCCTTGGACGTGCACCTTGACCCCATGGCCAAGGCACAACGTCAACAAGGCTGTCCCAATAACAATACACATGTGCCTCAAACCCAAGGGGGAAGCACATGGTCATTCAAACGCATGCATCATGCCCCCGAGGGGCCACAATGCATGGTCATACAATTGGGACCACTCCTCTTAATAGGAGTAAGACCCCTTAATCCACCAGCAGGGCATTACTCCTGCCAGGTACAATTTTGCAGGCTTGTTTACTGTTATGAGGCCACAGCAAAAGGCCTGACTTTTTTACATGAAAAAAGGTAAAAAGTCAAACATTTGAACAGCCTTGGACGTGCACCTTGACCCCATGGCCAAGGCACAACGTCAACAAGGCTATCCAAATAACAATACACATGTGCCTCAACCCCAAGGGGGAAGCACATGGTCATTCAAACGCATGCATCATGCCCCCGAGGGGCCACAATGCATGGTCATACAATTGGGACCACTCCTCTCAATAGGAGTAAGACCCCTTAATCCACCAGCATGGCATTACTCCTGCCGGGTACAATTTTGCAGGCTTGTTTGAGCGTTTTGGGCCCGCTCAAAGGCCTGCCTTTTTTACAATGAAAAAAGGTAAAACGTCAAACATTTGAACAGCCTCGGACATGCACCTTGACCCCATGGCCAAGGCACAACGTCTATCAAGGCTGTCCCAATAACAATACACATGCACCTCAACCCCAAGGCTGAAGCACATGGTCATTCAAACGCATGCATCATGCCCCCGAAGGGCCACAATGCATGGTCATACAATTGGGACCACTCCTCTTAATCCACCAACAGGGCATTACTCCTGCCGGGTACAATTTTGCAGGCTTGTTTGAGCGTTTTGGGCCCGCTCGAAGGCCTGCCTTTTTTACAATGAAAAAAGGTAAAAAGTCAAACATTTGAACAGCCTCGGACATGCACCTTGACCCCATGGCCAAGGCACAACGTCAACAAGGCTGTCCCAATAACAATACACATGTGCCTCAACCCCAAGGGGGAAGCACATGGTCATTCAAACGCATGCATCATGCCCCCGAGGGGCCACAATGCATGGTCATACAATTGGGACCACTCCTCTTAATAGGAGTAAGACCCCTTAATCCACCAGCAGGGCATTACTCCTGCCAGGTACAATTTTGCAGGCTTGTTTACTGTTTTGGGCCACAGCAAAAGGCCTGCCTTTTTTCCATGAAAAAAGGTAAAAAATCAAACATTTGAACAGCCTTGGACGTGCACCTTGACCCCATGGCCAAGGCACAACGTCAACAAGGCTGTCCCAATAACAATACACATGCGCCTCAACCCCAAAGGGGAAGCACATGGTCATTCAAACGCATGCATCATGCCCCCGAGGGGCCACAATGCATGGTCATACAATTGGGACCACTCCTCTTAATAGGAGTAAGACCCCTTGATCCACTGACAAGGCATTACTCCTGCCAGGTACAATTTTGCAGGCTTGTTTACTGTTATGAGGCCACAGCAAAAGGCCTGCCTTTTTTACATGAAAAAAGGTAAAAAGTCAAACATTTGAACAGCCTTGGACGTGCACCTTGACCCCATGGCCAAGGCACAACGTCAACAAGGCTGTCCCAATAACAATACACATGCGCCTCAACCCCAAGGGGGAAGCACATGGTCATTCAAACTCATGCATCATGCCCCCGAAGGGCCACAATGCATGGTCATACAATTGGGACCACTCCTCTTAATAGGAGTAAGACCCCTTAATCCACTGACAGGGCATTACTCCTGCCAGGTACAATTTTGCAGGCTTGTTTACACGTTTAGGGCCCGCACAGAAGGCCTGCCTTTTTTACAATGAAAAAAGGTAAAAAGTCAAACATTCGAACAGCCTCGGACGTGCACCTTGACCCCATGGCCAAGGCACAACGTCAACGAGGCTGTCCCCATAACAATACACATGCGCCTCAACCCGGAGGGGGAAGCGCATGGTCATTCAAACGCATGCATCATGCCCCCGAAGGGCCACAATGCATGGTCATACAATTGGGACCACTCCTCTTAATAGGAGTAAGACCCCTTAATCCACCAGCAGGGCATTACTCCTGCCAGGTACAATTTTGCAGGCTTGTTTACTGTTATGAGGCCACAGCAAAAGGCCTGCCTTTTTTACATGAAAAAGGGTAAAAAGTCAAACATTTGAACAGCCTTGGACGTGCACCTTGACCCCATGGCCAAGGCACAACGTCAACAAGGCTGTCCCAATAACAATACACATGTGCCTCAAACCCAAGGGGGAAGCACATGGTCATTCAAACGCATGCATCATGCCCCCGAGGGGCCACAATGCATGGTCATACAATTGGGACCACTCCTCTTAATAGGAGTAAGACCCCTTAATCCACCAGCAGGGCATTACTCCTGCCAGGTACAATTTTGCAGGCTTGTTTACTGTTATGAGGCCACAGCAAAAGGCCTGCCTTTTTTACATGAAAAAAGGTAAAAAGTCAAACATTTGAACAGCCTTGGACGTGCACCTTGACCCCATGGCCAAGGCACAACGTCAACAAGGCTATCCAAATAACAATACACATGTGCCTCAACCCCAAGGGGGAAGCACATGGTCATTCAAACGCATGCATCATGCCCCCGAGGGGCCACAATGCATGGTCATACAATTGGGACCACTCCTCTCAATAGGAGTAAGACCCCTTAATCCACCAGCATGGCATTACTCCTGCCGGGTACAATTTTGCAGGCTTGTTTGAGCGTTTTGGGCCCGCTCAAAGGCCTGCCTTTTTTACAATGAAAAAAGGTAAAACGTCAAACATTTGAACAGCCTCGGACATGCACCTTGACCCCATGGCCAAGGCACAACGTCTATCAAGGCTGTCCCAATAACAATACACATGCACCTCAACCCCAAGGCTGAAGCACATGGTCATTCAAACGCATGCATCATGCCCCCGAAGGGCCACAATGCATGGTCATACAATTGGGACCACTCCTCTTAATCCACCAACAGGGCATTACTCCTGCCGGGTACAATTTTGCAGGCTTGTTTGAGCGTTTTGGGCCCGCTCGAAGGCCTGCCTTTTTTACAATGAAAAAAGGTAAAAAGTCAAACATTTGAACAGCCTCGGACATGCACCTTGACCCCATGGCCAAGGCACAACGTCAACAAGGCTGTCCCAATAACAATACACATGTGCCTCAACCCCAAGGGGGAAGCACATGGTCATTCAAACGCATGCATCATGCCCCCGAGGGGCCACAATGCATGGTCATACAATTGGGACCACTCCTCTTAATAGGAGTAAGACCCCTTAATCCACCAGCAGGGCATTACTCCTGCCAGGTACAATTTTGCAGGCTTGTTTACTGTTTTGGGCCACAGCAAAAGGCCTGCCTTTTTTCCATGAAAAAAGGTAAAAAAAATCAAACATTTGAACAGCCTTGGACGTGCACCTTGACCCCATGGCCAAGGCACAACGTCAACAAGGCTGTCCCAATAACAATACACATGCGCCTCAACCCCAAAGGCAAAGCACATGGTCATTCAAACGCATGCATCATGCCCCCGAGGGGCCACAATGCATGGTCATACAATTGGGACCACTCCTCTTAATAGGAGTAAGACCCCTTGATCCACTGACAAGGCATTACTCCTGCCAGGTACAATTTTGAAGGCTTGTTTACTGTTATGAGGCCACAGCAAAAGGCCTGCCTTTTTTACATGAAAAAAGGTAAAAAGTCAAACATTTGAACAGCCTTGGACGTGCACCTTGACCCCATGGCCAAGGCACAACGTCAACAAGGCTGTCCCAATAACAATACACATGCGCCTCAACCCCAAGGGGGAAGCACATGGTCATTCAAACTCATGCATCATGCCCCCGAAGGGCCACAATGCATGGTCATACAATTGGGACCACTCCTCTTAATAGGAGTAAGACCCCTTAATCCACTGACAGGGCATTACTCCTGCCAGGTACAATTTTGCAGGCTTGTACGTTTAGGGCCCGCACAGAAGGCCTGCCTTTTTTACAATGAAAAAAGGTAAAAAGTCAAACATTCGAACAGCCTCGGACGTGCACCTTGACCCCATGGCCAAGGCACAACGTCAACGAGGCTGTCCCCATAACAATACACATGCGCCTCAACCCCGAGGGGGAAGCGCATGGTCATTCAAACGCATGCATCATGCCCCCGAAGGGCCACAATGCATGGTCATACAATTGGGACCACTCCTCTTAATAGGAGCAAGACCCCTTAATCCACCAGCAGGGCATTACTCCTGCCAGGTACAATTTTGCAGGCTTGTGCATTTAGGGCCCGCACAGAAGGCCTGCCTTTTTTGCAGTGAAAAAAGGTAAAAACTCAAACATTTGAACAGCCTTGGACGTGCACCTTGACCCCATGGTCAAGGCACATCGTCAACAAGGCTGTCCCCAAAACAATACACATGCGCCTCAACCCCGAGGGGGAAGCACATGGTCATTCAAACGCATGCATCATGCCCCCGAAGGGCCACAACGCATGGTCATACAGGTGGGACCACTCCTCTTAATAGGAGTGAGACCCCTTAATCCACTGGCAGGGAATTACTCCTGCCAGGTCCGATTTCCATGCAGTACTTGCGCATTTAGGGCCCGCACAGAAGGCCTGCCTTTTTTGCAGTGAAAAAAGGTAAAAACTCAAACATTTGAACAGCCTTGGACGTGCACCTTGACCCCATGGTCAAGGCACATCGTCAACAAGGCTGTCCCCAAAACAATACACATGCGCCTCAACCCCGAGGGGGAAGCACATGGTCATTCAAACGCATGCATCATGCCCCCGAAGGGCCACAATGCATGGTCATACAGGTGGGACCACTCCTCTTAATAGGAGTGAGACCCCTTAATCCACTGGCAGGGAATTACTCCTGCCAGGTCCGATTTCCATGCAGTACTTGCGCATTTAGGGCCCGCACAGAAGGCCTGCCTTTTTTGCAGTGAAAAAAGGTAAAAACTCAAACATTTGAACAGCCTTGGACGTGCACCTTGACCCCATGGTCAAGGCACATCGTCAACAAGGCTGTCCCCAAAACAATACACATGCGCCTCAACCCCGAGGGGGAAGCACATGGTCATTCAAACGCATGCATCATGCCCCCGAAGGGCCACAATGCATGGTCATACAGGTGGGACCACTCCTCTTAATAGGAGTGAGACCCCTTAATCCACTGGCAGGGAATTACTCCTGCCAGGTCCGATTTCCATGCAGTACTTGCGCATGTTTAGGGCCCACACGGAAGGCCTGCCTTTTTTACAAGAAAAAAGGTAAAAATTCAAACTTTTGAACAGCCTTGGACGTGCACCTTGACCCCATGGTCAAGGCACATCGTCAACAAGGCTGTCCCCATTACAATACACATGCGCCTCAACCCCGAGGGGGAAACGCATGGTCATTCAAAACGCATGCATCATGCCCCCAGAGGGCCACAATGCATGGTCATACTGGTGGGACCACTCCTCTTAATAGGAGTGAGACCCCTTAATCCACTGGCAGGGAATTACTCCTGCCAGGTCCGATTTCCATGCAGTACTTGCGCCCGTTTTAGGGCCCCGGACAGGGCCTGCCTTTTTTACAAAGAAAAAAGGTAAAAAGTCAAACATTTGAACAGCCTTGGACGTGCACCTTGACCCCATGGTCAAGGCACATCGTCAACAAGGCTGTCCCCATAACAATACACATGCGCCTCAACCCCGAGGGGGAAGCGCATGGTCATTCAAACGCATGCATCATGCCCCCGAAGGGCCACAATGCATGGTCATACAGGTGGGACCACTCCTCTTAATAGGAGTGAGACCCCTTAATCCACTGGCAGGGAATTACTCCTGCCAGGTCCGATTTCCATGCAGTACTTGCGCATTTAGGGCCCGCACAGAAGGCCTGCCTTTTTTGCAGTGAAAAAAGGTAAAAACTCAAACATTTGAACAGCCTTGGACGTGCACCTTGACCCCATGGTCAAGGCACATCGTCAACAAGGCTGTCCCCAAAACAATACACATGCGCCTCAACCCCGAGGGGGAAGCACATGGTCATTCAAACGCATGCATCATGCCCCCGAAGGGCCACAATGCATGGTCATACAGGTGGGACCACTCCTCTTAATAGGAGTGAGACCCCTTAATCCACTGGCAGGGAATTACTCCTGCCAGGTCCGATTTCCATGCAGTACTTGCGCATTTAGGGCCCGCGCGAAGGCCTGCCTTTTTTGCAGTGAAAAAAGGTAAAAACTCAAACATTTGAACAGCCTTGGACGTGCACCTTGACCCCATGGTCAAGGCACATCGTCAACAAGGCTGTCCCCAAAACAATACACATGCGCCTCAACCCCGAGGGGGAAGCACATGGTCATTCAAACGCATGCATCATGCCCCCGAAGGGCCACAATGCATGGTCATACAGGTGGGACCACTCCTCTTAATAGGAGTGAGACCCCTTAATCCACCGGCAGGGCATTACTCCTGCCAGGTCCGATTTCCATGCAGTACTTGCGCATTTAGGGCCCGCACAGAAGGCCTGCCTTTTTTGCAGTGAAAAAAGGTAAAAACTCAAACATTTGAACAGCCTTGGACGTGCACCTTGACCCCATGGTCAAGGCACATCGTCAACAAGGCTGTCCCCAAAACAATACACATGCGCCTCAACCCCGAGGGGGAAGCACATGGTCATTCAAACGCATGCATCATGCCCCCGAAGGGCCACAATGCATGGTCATACAGGTGGGACCACTCCTCTTAATAGGAGTGAGACCCCTTAATCCACTGGCAGGGAATTACTCCTGCCAGGTCCGATTTCCATGCAGTACTTGCGCATTTAGGGCCCGCACAGAAGGCCTGCCTTTTTTGCAGTGAAAAAAGGTAAAAACTCAAACATTTGAACAGCCTTGGACGTGCACCTTGACCCCATGGTCAAGGCACATCGTCAACAAGGCTGTCCCCAAAACAATACACATGCGCCTCAACCCCGAGGGGGAAGCACATGGTCATTCAAACGCATGCATCATGCCCCCGAAGGGCCACAATGCATGGTCATACAGGTGGGACCACTCCTCTTAATAGGAGTGAGACCCCTTAATCCACTGGCAGGGAATTACTCCTGCCAGGTCCGATTTCCATGCAGTACTTGTGCACATTTAGGGCCCGCGCGAAGGCCTGCCTTTTTTGCAGTGAAAAAAGGTAAAAACTCAAACATTTGAACAGCCTTGGACGTGCACCTTGACCCCATGGTCAAGGCACATCGTCAACACGGCTGTCCCCAAAACAATACACATGCGCCTCAACCCCGAGGGGGAAGCACATGGTCATTCAAACGCATGCATCATGCCCCCGAAGGGCCACAATGCATGGTCATACAGGTGGGACCACTCCTCTTAATAGGAGTGAGACCCCTTAATCCACTGGCAGGGAATTACTCCTGCCAGGTCCGATTTCCATGCAGTACTTGTGCACATTTAGGGCCCGCGCGAAGGCCTGCCTTTTTTGCAGTGAAAAAAGGTAAAAACTCAAACATTTGAACAGCCTTGGACGTGCACCTTGACCCCATGGTCAAGGCACATCGTCAACAAGGCTGTCCCCAAAACAATACACATGCGCCTCAACCCCGAGGGGGAAGCGCATGGTCATTCAAACGCATGCATCATGCCCCCCAAAGGGCCACAATGCATGGTCATACAGGTGGGACCACTCCTCTTAATAGGAGTGAGACCCCTTAATCCACTGGCAGGGAATTACTCCTGCCAGGTCCGATTTCCATGCAGTACTTGTGCACATTTAGGGCCCGCGCGAAGGCCTGCCTTTTTTGCAGTGAAAAAAGGTAAAAACTCAAACATTTGAACAGCCTTGGACGTGCACCTTGACCCCATGGTCAAGGCACATCGTCAACAAGGCTGTCCCCAAAACAATACACATGCGCCTCAACCCCGAGGGGGAAGCACATGGTCATTCAAACGCATGCATCATGCCCCCGAAGGGCCACAATGCATGGTCATACAGGTGGGACCACTCCTCTTAATAGGAGTGAGACCCCTTAATCCACTGGCAGGGAATTACTCCTGCCAGGTCCGATTTCCATGCAGTACTTGTGCAGCGTTTTGGGCCCGCCGCGAAGGCCTGCCTTTTTTACAGTGAAAAAAGGTAAAAAGTCAAACATTTGAACAGCCTTGGACGTGCACCTTGACCCCATGGCCAAGGCACAACGTCAACAAGGCTGTCCCCATAACAATACACATGCGCCTCAACCCCGAGGGGGAAGCACATGGTCATTCAAACGCATGCATCATGCCCCCGAAGGGCCACAATGCATGGTCATACAGGTGGGACCACTCCTCTTAATAGGAGTGAGACCCCTTAATCCACTGGCAGGGAATTACTCCTGCCAGGTCCGATTTCCATGCAGTACTTGTGCATATTTAGGGCCCGCACGAAGGCCTGCCTTTTTTACATCGAAAAAAGGTAAAAAGTCAAACATTTGAACAGCCTTGGACGTGCACCTTGACCCCATGGTCAAGGCACATCGTCACCAAGGCTGTCCCCAAAACAATACACATGCGCCTCAACCCCGAGGGGGAAGCACATGGTCATTCAAACGCATGCATCATGCCCCCGAAGGGCCACAATGCATGGTCATACAGGTGGGACCACTCCTCTTAATAGGAGTGAGACCCCTTAATCCACTGGCAGGGAATTACTCCTGCCAGGTCCGATTTCCATGCAGTACTTGTGCATATTTAGGGCCCGCACGAAGGCCTGCCTTTTTTGCAGTGAAAAAAGGTAAAAACTCAAACATTTGAACAGCCTTGGACGTGCACCTTGACCCCATGGTCAAGGCACATCGTCAACAAGGCTGTCCCCATTACAATACACATGCGCCTCAACCCCGAGGGGGAAACGCATGGTCATTCAAAACGCATGCATCATGCCCCCAGAGGGCCACAATGCATGGTCATACTGGTGGGACCACTCCTCTTAATAGGAGTGAGACCCCTTAATCCACTGGCAGGGAATTACTCCTGCCAGGTCCGATTTCCATGCAGTACTTGTGCGCACATTTAGGGCCCGCGCGAAGGCCTGCCTTTTTTGCAGTGAAAAAAGGTAAAAACTCAAACATTTGAACAGCCTTGGACGTGCACCTTGACCCCATGGTCAAGGCACATCGTCAACAAGGCTGTCCCCAAAACAATACACATGCGCCTCAACCCCGAGGGGGAAGCACATGGTCATTCAAACGCATGCATCATGCCCCCGAAGGGCCACAATGCATGGTCATACAGGTGGGACCACTCCTCTTAATAGGAGTGAGACCCCTTAATCCACCGGCAGGGCATTACTCCTGCCAGGTCCGATTTGCATGCAGTTTTTGCCCGTTTTAGGGCCCCGGACAGGGCCTGCCTTTTTTACAAAGAAAAAAGGTAAAAAGTCAAACATTTGAACAGCCTTGGACGTGCACCTTGACCCCATGGTCAAGGCACATCGTCAACAAGGCTGTCCCCAAAACAATACACATGCGCCTCAACCCCGAGGGGGAAGCACATGGTCATTCAAACGCATGCATCATGCCCCCGAAGGGCCACAATGCATGGTCATACAGGTGGGACCACTCCTCTTAATAGGAGTGAGACCCCTTAATCCACTGGCAGGGAATTACTCCTGCCAGGTCCGATTTCCATGCAGTACTTGTGCACATTTAGGGCCCGCGCGAAGGCCTGCCTTTTTTGCAGTGAAAAAAGGTAAAAACTCAAACATTTGAACAGCCTTGGACGTGCACCTTGACCCCATGGTCAAGGCACATCGTCAACAAGGCTGTCCCCAAAACAATACACATGCGCCTCAACCCCGAGGGGGAAGCACATGGTCATTCAAACGCATGCATCATGCCCCCGAAGGGCCACAATGCATGGTCATACAGGTGGGACCACTCCTCTTAATAGGAGTGAGACCCCTTAATCCACTGGCAGGGAATTACTCCTGCCAGGTCCGATTTCCATGCAGTACTTGTGCATATTTAGGGCCCGCACGAAGGCCTGCCTTTTTTGCAGTGAAAAAAGGTAAAAACTCAAACATTTGAACAGCCTTGGACGTGCACCTTGACCCCATGGTCAAGGCACATCGTCAACAAGGCTGTCCCCATTACAATACACATGCGCCTCAACCCCGAGGGGGAAACGCATGGTCATTCAAAACGCATGCATCATGCCCCCAGAGGGCCACAATGCATGGTCATACTGGTGGGACCACTCCTCTTAATAGGAGTGAGACCCCTTAATCCACTGGCAGGGAATTACTCCTGCCAGGTCCGATTTCCATGCAGTACTTGTGCGCACATTTAGGGCCCGCGCGAAGGCCTGCCTTTTTTGCAGTGAAAAAAGGTAAAAACTCAAACATTTGAACAGCCTTGGACGTGCACCTTGACCCCATGGTCAAGGCACATCGTCAACAAGGCTGTCCCCAAAACAATACACATGCGCCTCAACCCCGAGGGGGAAGCACATGGTCATTCAAACGCATGCATCATGCCCCCGAAGGGCCACAATGCATGGTCATACAGGTGGGACCACTCCTCTTAATAGGAGTGAGACCCCTTAATCCACCGGCAGGGCATTACTCCTGCCAGGTCCGATTTGCATGCAGTTTTTGCCCGTTTTAGGGCCCCGGACAGGGCCTGCCTTTTTTACAAAGAAAAAAGGTAAAAAGTCAAACATTTGAACAGCCTTGGACGTGCACCTTGACCCCATGGTCAAGGCACATCGTCAACAAGGCTGTCCCCAAAACAATACACATGCGCCTCAACCCCGAGGGGGAAGCACATGGTCATTCAAACGCATGCATCATGCCCCCGAAGGGCCACAATGCATGGTCATACAGGTGGGACCACTCCTCTTAATAGGAGTGAGACCCCTTAATCCACTGGCAGGGAATTACTCCTGCCAGGTCCGATTTCCATGCAGTACTTGTGCGTTTTAGGGCCCCGGACAGGGCCTGCCTTTTTTACAAAGAAAAAAGGTAAAAAGTCAAACATTTGAACAGCCTTGGACGTGCACCTTGACCCCATGGTCAAGGCACATCGTCAACAAGGCTGTCCCCATAACAATACACATGCGCCTCAACCCCGAGGGGGAAGCGCATGGTCATTCAAACGCATGCATCATGCCCCCCGAAGGGCCACAATGCATGGTCATACAGGTGGGACCACTCCTCTTAATAGGAGTGAGACCCCTTAATCCACCGGCAGGGAATTACTCCTGCCAGGTCCGATTTCCATGCAGTTTTCGCCCGTTTTAGGGCCCCGGACAGGGCCTGCCTTTTTTACAAAGAAAAAAGGTAAAAAGTCAAACATTTGAACAGCCTTGGACGTGCACCTTGACCCCATGGTCAAGGCACATCGTCAACAAGGCTGTCCCCAAAACAATACACATGCGCCTCAACCCCGAGGGGGAAGCACATGGTCATTCAAACGCATGCATCATGCCCCCGAAGGGCCACAATGCATGGTCATACAGGTGGGACCACTCCTCTTAATAGGAGTGAGACCCCTTAATCCACCGGCAGGGCATTACTCCTGCCAGGTCCGATTTGCATGCAGTTTTTCGCGTCGCCACAGGGCGGCACACTGCAAATTATTTATTTGTGAGCAATCTAAGCCATTAATATACACAGTTTGAACCCCCTAACTTGACTGGGAAGCAAGGCACAGATCGAGTCTCACCCCAGCAATTGCCGCACAACCTGTTAGCAACAAGTGTCGCCTGCCACGCTGACACATTGTCTCTGCCCTGCTCATCAACAATCAGGAGGTTTGCAGTGAGGAACATTAAATTTGACTAAAGAAGCACACTAACCCTATGACATGACACTGATGACACTGATGATATTTGAAGTTGTGGATGAGTTCTCACCAAACTTGGTGGAAGAGTTGTTTAGGTGATACGAACAACCTGATTAAATTTTGGTTGAGTCCGAATCCAGATTCGACCTATCATTGGGATACAAAACGTAAACTGTTCACCTGGCGGTGGTATGTTCTCTACCGAATATCGTTCTAGCTATTCCTTGTTATACAGATTAAGGTTATACAGTCACGTCAAAAAGTAAGTACACCCCATGTAAAGTTTTGACTTTTTCAACATATTTCAACATACAGCTATTTGATCTTCATTTCAACAATATTGACAGATAGAGGTGGTATAATATAACAAATATCATGAAACATTTATATTTTGTAGTCCATTGTATAATTTAAATAAACATAAATGCAAATTTCGCATGTGGAAAAACTAAGTACACCCCGTGAAATGTTTTAAAAAAAATCTTTTTAACATATGTGGACAAATCAATATTTGATCTTCATTTAAACAGTATCGACAGATAAAGATGATGTAATTGAACAAAAAACAATGAAAAATTGACTTTGCAATAATTTACTCAACTACAATTTAAGATGTTTGAGGGGTTTCTTGCATGCACAGCTCGTTTGAAATCCCCCCACAACATCTCGATGGGATTTAGATCCGGGCTTTGACTTGGCCATTGCAGAACCCTCCATTTCTCTCTTTTCAGCCATTCCTTGGTGGATTTACTGCTATGTTTAGGGTCATTCGCATGTTCCAAGGTCCACCTTCGGTTGAGCTTCAACTTTCCGACAGATGGCTTTACATTATCCTCAAGCACCCTCTGGTACAATGAAGAATTCATCGTGGATTCTATGATGGTGAGCTGCCCAGGCCCTGATGCAGCAAAGCTGCCCCAAACCATAATATTTCCACCACCATGCTTTACAGTTGGTATCAGGTTATTGTGGTCAAATGCTGTCTTTGGTTTTCGCCAAACATGTCTTCTGGTACTGTGGCCAAATAGCTCTACCTTTGACTCATCTGTCCAGAGCACATTGTTCCAGAAGTGCTGGTCTTTACCTCGGTGTTCATTGGCAAACTTTAGTCTTGCCGTGATGTTCTTTCTGGACAGCAAAGGTTTCCTCCTGGCACACCTCCCATGTAGATCAAATTTGTGCAACCTCTTTCTCATGGTAGACTCGTGCACTTTGACATCAACAGTGGCAAGAGCTACCTGTAGGTCCCGTGATGACATTCTGGGGTTCTTAGAGACTTCTTTCAGCATCTTGCGGTCTGCTCTCGGGCTGAACTTGCTGGGGCGGCCTGGCCTGAACAAGTTGGCAGTTGTTTGGAATCTTCTCCACTTGTAGATGATCTTCCAGACAGTCGAATGATTGATTTCAAATTGTTTGGAGATCTTTTTAAATCCCTTCCCAGACTCGTAGGCATCTATAACCTTCTTTCTGAAGGCCTCAGAGAGCTCTTTTGATCGAGGCATGGTGACGCCGCACACTTCAACAACAAAGAGCAAACCAAACTAAATGTCTGAGGTTTAAATAACACAGGTTCCTCCAAGATCCTCTCTAACGATGTTCTAATCATTTGCACCTGAGCTGGTGCACCTGATTCTAATTATAGGTATTTGAAGTAGTGATAAATGTCGGGGTGTACTTACTTTTTCCACATGCGAAATTTGCATTTATGTTTATTTAAATTATACAATGGACTACAAAATGTAAATGTTTCATGATATTTGTTATATTATATCACCTTTATCTATCAATATTGTTGAAATGAAGATCAAATTGCTGTATGTTGAAATATGTTGAAAAAGTAAAAACTTTACATGGGGGGTACTTACTTTTTCCACATGCGAAATTTGCATTTATGTTTATTTAAATTATACAATGGACTACAAAATGTAAATGTTTCATGATATTTGTTGTATTATATCACCTTTATCTATCAATATTGTTGAAATGAAGATCAAATTGCTGTATGTTGAAATATGTTGAAAAAGTAAAAACTTTACATGGGGTGTACTTACTTTTTCACGTGACTGTACATTGACCAGGAAGAACTTGCAGAAGTTAATGCCATTCCAGCTAGTAGTCAGGAACATCCGTTTCGATCAATGAGAATTGGGAAAAATGGTTTTTGGGTTGAAAGATGGAACTTACAAGAGTAACCTTCCTACCAGGGAAATACCAGGTACAATAAAGAAAATGTAATTTGCAGATTTTATAATGGATTCCTCTTTTGGGAGGGTTCGAAGAAGAGTAGAAGAGAGGATGTGTTATGTGCATCCCCGAACTGAGATTGTTGTGACTTCAGGTGCGGCCATCATTTTACCTGTGGCTGGCCCAAGAGCACAAACACACTTATTGCCGGTTTATAGAACGAGTTGTTGTTACTCTCGGTGGGATTGGCCATTCGTGCTGATAAAGCAGGTTGTTTGAGAGGAATGGCATCTCCATAAATGTGTGTGCACCAAGCTCTGGAGGATAAGCTAGGATCTCAGGGCTTCATCCTAATGCGCACCTGTCAACGTGTGATATAAGCAGCCCTGAGTCCTTTGTTTCATTTTCCACCAAAGATTCTTCCTGTTTTATTTGGTGAATTTATCTTAAGCGTTCACTATTCTTGAAATGTCCTTGTTAAGGTTGTAAGTGACAGTTATTTTGACGTTCGCGTAATTATTGAACACTTGCCAGGTTGAGACCATCGAACCTGGTCAATTGGGTATTTCCCGGATTACCTTTGACGATGTGCAGGTACAAATCAATGACTAATCCTAAGTTGACAATGATGTCAAAAGGTGTTGTAATTGTTCCATAATCTACTGTATAAGAGAGATGTCTGTCTGTGTGTCGCCATTTTTCTCAGAGATGGCTGAACGGATCTTCGTCAAACTTTCAGAGGTTCATCAGTGAGTGCCTGGGAGTGTTTTAGGCAAAAACAAAATTATGAAAAACAAAAACATGGTTTTTTTGGAGTTTGTTTTTTTTTATCGCTCGACATTGCCGAAGCTTTTTAAATTAATGACAGTTACATCCAAGTACACATTCGCATAAATAAATAAAAAACAATCACCAGACATTTGAATACAAATAAATCAAACAATTCCGGAAGTGTACAAAGTTGGTAGTACACCTTCTTCTTCTTCCTGATCGACGTCACACTTAAATCAGAAACGTGATGAACACCACATTACCTGCCAGCATGTATATGAAGCCCCTTCCTCTCCTGCCTCTCCCCCTCCCCCCTCTCCTCCTCCCCTTCCCTCCCCCCCCCTTTCCCCCCTTCCTCTCCCCTTCCCCACCCCTTCCCTCCTCATCCGCCCCTTCCCTCCTCCTCCTCCCCTTTTCCCCTTCCTCCTCTCCTCTCCTCCCCTCCCCTTTCCCCTCCTCCCCTTCCCCCTCCCCCGCCCGACAACGCCGGGTCCTTCTGCTAGTGTATATATAAATAAATGTAATGGGTGATGTGTGAGGTTTGGAATGTTGATTTGAAATTTGAAACGGAATCATTTGTGAAATGTTCATTAGTGTCCAATTAGCTTGTGTGGCCTTGTTCTCACCTGGGCCCTTCGTTTACCTGTAAAAGGGATTCTAGCAGATTGGTAAATCAGGTAGAATACTGGCTTCAGGAAGGCAGCAAGAAGGAAGGAAATTTGTGGATGAAAGGAAATTTGTGGATTGAAGAAAAAAAAATGTGGACGGAGGGAAATTTGTGGACGGAAGGAAATTTGTGAACGGAAGGAAATTTGTGGACGGAAGGAAATTTGTGGACGGAAGGAAATTTGTGGACGGAAGGAAATTTGTGGACGGAAGGAAATTTGTGGACGGAAGGAAATTTGTGGACGGAAGGAAATTTGTGGACGGAAGGAAATTTGTGGACGGAAGGAAATTTGTGGACGGAAGGAAATTTGTGGACGGAAGGAAATTTGTGGACGGTAGGAAATTTGTGGACGGAAGGAAATTTGTGGATGGAAGGAAGGACACAAGCTTTTGTTAGCATATGTGACTTCCACACTTCCACTTAATCCAATCAATGAATGATAAGAAAATGAGTAATCTTCCACGGATCGGTATCCAAAACACGTGTGTGGACGATTTCGCGTCTGTGATGGACAATTTCCCACGGACATGGATGTGTTCCCAAAAGTCGTGAAGGAATTCATGGAATGGTGTGGACATGTTTCCGAGATGAAAGTCATTCACCCTTTACCTGGAGCACACCGTGTGGGACTTTCAAAGATGATGCGGTCATGTAGTCGTCAAATGACGGCCTGAGTGCTGGATTAGAAAGTGCTTTTGCCACCCGAGGGGAAGGTACAACAGCTCGTGATAAATGGGCAACACCGGGTGCATCACGTGACACTCGCTTTCCACCTTGGCCTAGGCCCAAGGACAGCACGGTGTGTCGTGGAGCGGGCTAGTGCTTTAATGGGCTTTGGGCCCGAACTGTCACTCCGTCAGACACTCGACGTAGCTCCGGATCCCATATATAATGCCAAGAAGATTGAACAATCCCGAAGATGCTTTACAATGTCTCACAAATGGTGGAAGAATTTCCTTCGTTTGTCTAATTGTTTCAATCAACATGGTCGATGAATTGGGCTAATCCAAGGCAGGTTATCTTGGGAAGCCTTTCCCTTGAACGAATTGGGTTAATCCAAACCAGGTTATCTTGGGAAGCCTTTCCCTTGAACGAATTGGGTTAATCCAAGGCAGGTTATCTTGGGAAGCCTTTCCCTTGAACGAATTGGGTTAATCCAAACCAGGTTAGCTTAGGAAGCCTTCCCGGTGAATTAATTAGGTTAATCCAAACCAGGTTATCTTGGGAAGCCTTTCCCTTGAACGAATTGGGTTAATCCGAACCAGGTTATCTTGGGAAGCCTTCCCGGTGACTTAATTAGGTTAATCCAAACCAGGTTAGCTTAGGAAGCCTTCCCGGTGAATTAATTAGGTTAATCCAAACCAGGTTAGCTTAGGAAGCCTTCCCGGTGAATTAATTAGGTTAATCCAAACCAGGTTATCTTGGGAAGCCTTTCCCTTGAACGAATTGGGTTAATCCAAACCAGGTTATCTTGGGAAGCCTTTCCCTTGAACGAATTGGGTTAATCCAAACCAGGTTATCTTGGGAAGCCTTCCCGGTGACTTAATTAGGTTAATCCAAACCAGGTTAGCTTAGGAAGCCTTCCCGGTGAATTAATTAGGTTAATCCAAACCAGGTTAGCTTAGGAAGCCTTCCCGGTGAATTAATTAGGTTAATCCAAACCAGGTTATCTTGGGAAGCCTTTCCCTTGAACGAATTGGGTTAATCCAAACCAGGTTATCTTGGGTGAGCCTTACCGGTGAATTAATTAGGTTAATCCAAACCAGGTTAGCTTAGGAAGCCTTCCCGGTGAATTAATTAGGTTAATCCAAACCAGGTTAGCTTAGGAAGCCTTCCCGGTGAATTAATTAGGTTAATCCAAACCAGGTTATCTTGGGAAGCCTTCCCAGTGAATGAATTGGGTTAATCCAAACCAGGTTAGCTTAGGAAGCCTTCCCGGTGAATTAATTAGGTTAATCCAAACCAGGTTATCTTGGGAAGCCTTTCCCTTGAACGAATTGGGTTAATCCAAACCAGGTTATCTTGGGAAGCCTTCCCAGTGAATGAATTGGGTTAATCCAAACCAGGTTAGCTTAGGAAGCCTTCCCGGTGAATTAATTAGGTTAATCCAAACCAGGTTAGCTTAGGAAGCCTTCCCGGTGAATTAATTAGGTTAATCCAAACCAGGTTATCTTGGGAAGCCTTCCCAGTGAATGAATTGGGTTAATCCAAACCAGGTTAGCTTAGGAAGCCTTCCCGGTGAATTAATTATGTTAATCCAAACCAGGTTAGCTTAGGAAGCCTTCCCGGTGAATTAATTAGGTTAATCCAAACCAGGTTAGCTTAGGAAGCCTTCCCGGTGAATTAATTAGGTTAATCCAAACCAGGTTAGCTTAGGAAGCCTTCCCGGTGAATTAATTATGTTAATCCAAACCAGGTTAGCTTAGGAAGCCTTCCCGGTGAATTAATTAGGTTAATCCAAGCCAGGTTATCTTGGGAAGCCTTCCCAGTGAATGAATTGGGTTAATCCAAACCAGGTTAGCTTAGGAAGCCTTCCAGGTGAATTAATTAGGTTAATCCAAACCAGGTTATCTTGGGAAGCCTTTCCCTTGAATGAATCCTCTTACTATAATTTACCAAATGTCCGTCTGTCCGTTCGAAGGTACCGCATAAACGGCTCAACCGATCGCAACGATACTTCGGGTGGGTATTCCTGGGACGCATGGGAGTAAAATAGGCTATATTGTTTTTCCAAGTTTTCCAGTTTTTCGAAACACGATGGAATGATATTTACCGATATGAACAGTGATGTGGCTTTTGTTGAAACTCTACAAATACTGTTTGGATTTTGATGACAATTACGAACCTGCCGCGAATCCGGAAGTAGACAGATTACGGCAATGCGCGGGTTTGATAATATCCCAATACAACCGTCATTCAATCGTAATGTTAAATCGTTAAACGTTAATCATGTTAATCGTTTTGTTAAATCATGAAACGTTAATCGTGTCAATCGTTTTGTTAAAGTATCAATTGATGATTGGAATTGAGTGAATACAATTACGATTTTGAATTCGTAATTGTGTTCACCCAACAGTACGGAACTTCACATCAGGATTTAAATATTGGCTTATGTCATGAATGTTGTTAAAAGTTTATTTTTTATATTAATGTTATTTAATTTGTGATTGGAGTTATGCTGTTTGGAATGAAAAAAGTTCGTGAACGTGAAAAAAGAACGTGAATTCTGGATAGCCAAATGCAGATTCGCCAATGACTGGGTAGGGAACAAACGTACCTGTTTGTCTGTGAACGGGTACGTTTTTCATGGAAGTCCTTCACGAACTTGCTGTCCATGTCTGACGTGCAACTGAAGGTGCTACAGGAATGTGGAATTTATTGGTTTCATGCTTTAGTTTTCGCCGTTTCTGCATTGCCTGTTTGCTTCTGGCCTCCCACCCGTGTGTAGCACTTGTACCTCACTAGCTAGGCTTATGCAAGGCAGGTTAGCTTGGATAGCCTTCCCGGTGTATGAATTAGGCTAATGTAAGCCAGGTTAGCTTAGGAAGTCTTCCCAGTGAATGAATTAGGCTAATGTAAGCCAGGTTAGCTTTGGAAGCCTTCTCGGAGAATGAATTAGGTTAAGCCAAGCCAGGTTAGCTTGAAAAGCCTTCCTGGTGAATGAATTAGTATAATGTAAGATAGGTTAGCTTAGGAAGCCTTTTCGGTGAATGAATTAGGCTAATGTAAGATAGGTTAGCTTAGGAAGTCTTCCCAGTGAATGAATTAGGCCAATCCAAGCCAGGTTAGCTTGATAAGGTGAGCTTTAGGAAGCCTTCCCAGTGAATGAATTAGGCTAATCCAAGCCAGGTTAGCTTGATAAGGTTAGCTTTAGGAAGCCTTCCCAGTGAATGAATTAGGCCAATCCAAGCCAGGTTAACTTGATAAGGTTAGCTTTAGGAAGCCTTCCCAGTGAATGAATTAGGGTAATCCAAGCCAGGTTAGCTTGATAAGGTTAGCTTTAGGAAGCCTTCCCAGTGAATGAATTAGGCTAATCCAAGCCAGGTTAGCTTGATAAGGTTAGCTTTAGGAAGCCTTCCCAGTGAATGAATTAGGCTAATCCGAGCCAGGTTAGCTTGATAAGGTGAGCTTTAGGAAACCTTCCCAGTGAATGAATTAGGCTAATCCAAGCCAGGTTAGCTTGATCAGGTGAGCTTTAGGAAGCCTTCCCAGTGAATAAAAAAAAAAACACCTTTAGAGGCCATTTTTCCCCGCAAAGCGGGGGTTGGCCTTTTTCGGGAACCGTGGTTGTTGTTGTTTTTCGGTCCCCTTTTTGAAGCAATGTTTTACGGCCGGATGCCCTTCCTGACGCCAACCCTTTTTGCCGCCTTTAACGACAAACAGGGAATTACCAGTGAACTGGTACTCAATTAGGCTAATGGTACTCAATTGGTACTCAATGGACTCAAACTCAATTGGTACTCAAAACTCAATTGGACTCAAACTCAACTGGTACTCAATTAAGTGAATGAATTAGGCTAATCCAAGCCAGGTTAGCTTGATCAGGTGAGCTTTAGGAAGCCTTCCCAGTGAATGAATTAGGCTAATCCAAGCCAGGTTAGCTTGATCAGGTGAGCTTTAGGAAGCCTTCCCAGTGAATGAATTAGGCCAATCCAAGCCAGCTTGATAAGGTTAGCTTTAGGAAGCCTTCCCAGTGAATGAATTAGGCTAATCCAAGCCAGGTTAGCTTGATAAGGTTAGCTTTAGGAAGCCTTCCCAGTGAATGAATTAGGCTAATCCAAGCCAGGTTAGCTTGATCAGGTGAGCTTTAGGAAGCCTTCCCAGTGAATGAATTAGGCTAATCCAAGCCAGGTTAGCTTGATAAGGTTAGCTTTAGGAAGCCTTCCCAGTGAATGAATTAGGCTAATCCAAGCCAGGTTAGCTTGATCAGGTTAGCTTTAGGAAGCCTTCCCAGTGAATGAATTAGGCTAATCCAAGCCAGGTTAGCTTGATCAGGTGAGCTTTCGGAAGCCTTCCCAGTGAATGAATTAGGCTAATCCAAGCCAGGTTAGCTTGATAAGGTTAGCTTTAGGAAGCCTTCCCAGTGAATGAATTAGGCTAATCCAAGCCAGGTTAGCTTGATCAGGTGAGCTTTCGGAAGCCTTCCCAGTGAATGAATTAGGCCAATCCAAGCCAGGTTAGCTTGATAAGGTTAGCTTTAGGAAGCCTTCCCAGTGAATGAATTAGGCTAATCCAAGCCAGGTTAGCTTGATAAGGTTAGCTTTAGGAAGCCTTCCCAGTGAATAAAAAAAAAACACCTTTAGAGGCCATTTTTCCCCGCAAAGCGGGGGTTGGCCTTTTTCGGGAACCGTGGTTGTTGTTGTTTTTCGGTCCCCTTTTTGAAGCAATGTTTTACGGCTGGATGCCCTTCCTGACGCCAACCCTTTTTGCCACCTTTAACGACAAACAGCGAATTACCAGTGAACTGGTACTCAATTAGGCTAATGGTACTCAATTGGTACTCAATGGACTCAAACTCAATTGGTACTCAAAACTCAATTGGACTCAAACTCAACTGGTACTCAATTAAGTGAATGAATTAGGCTAATCCAAGCCAGGTTAGCTTGATCAGGTGAGCTTTAGGAAGCCTTCCCAGTGAATGAATTAGGCTAATCCAAGCCAGGTTAGCTTGATAAGGTTAGCTTTAGGAAGCCTTCCCAGTGAATGAATTAGGTTAATCCAAGCCAGGTTAGCTTGATAAGGTTAGCTTTAGGAAGCCTTCCCAGTGAATGAATTAGGCTAATCCAAGCCAGGTTAGCTTGATCAGGTGAGCTTTAGGAAGCTTTCCCAGTGAATGAATTAGGCTAATCCAAGCCAGGTTAGCTTGATCAGGTTAGCTTTAGGAAGCCTTCCCAGTGAATGAATTAGGCTAATCCAAGCCAGGTTAGCTTGATCAGGTGAGCTTTCGGAAGCCTTCCCAGTGAATGAATTAGGCTAATCCAAGCCAGGTTAGCTTGATAAGGTTAGCTTTAGGAAGCCTTCCCAGTGAATGAATTAGGCTAATCCAAGCCAGGTTAGCTTGATCAGGTGAGCTTTAGGAAGCCTTCCCAGTGAATGAATTAGGCCAATCCAAGCCAGGTTAGCTTGATAAGGTTAGCTTTAGGAAGCCTTCCCAGTGAATGAATTAGGCTAATCCAAGCCAGGTTAGCTTGATAAGGTTAGCTTTAGGAAGCCTTCCCAGTGAATGAATTAGGCTAATCCAAGCCAGGTTAGCTTGATCAGGTGAGCTTTAGGAAGCCTTCCCAGTGAATGAATTAGGCTAATCCAAGCCAGGTTAGCTTGATCAGGTTAGCTTTAGGAAGCCTTCCCAGTGAATGAATTAGGCTAATCCAAGCCAGGTTAGCTTGATCAGGTGAGCTTTCGGAAGCCTTCCCAGTGAATGAATTAGGCTAATCCAAGCCAGGTTAGCTTGATAAGGTTAGATTTAGGAAGCCTTCCCAGTGAATGAATTAGGCTAATCCAAGCCAGGTTAGCTTGATCAGGTGAGCTTTCGGAAGCCTTCCCAGTGAATGAATTAGGCCAATCCAAGCCAGGTTAGCTTGATCAGGTGAGCTTTAGGAAGCCTTCCCAGTGAATGAATTAGGCTAATCCAAGCCAGGTTAGCTTGATCAGGTGAGCTTTAGGAAGCCTTCCCAGTGAATGAATTAGGCTAATCCAAGCCAGATTAGCTTGATCAGGTGAGCTTTAGGAAGCCTTCCCAGTGAATGAATTAGGCCAATCCAAGCGAGGTTAGCTTGATCAGGTGAGCTTTAGGAAGCCTTCCCAGTGAATGAATTAGGCTAATCCAAGCCAGGTTAGCTTGATCAGGTGAGCTTTAGGAAGCCTTCCCAGTGAATGAATTAGGCCAATCCAAGCCAGGTTAGCTTGATCAGGTGAGCTTTAGGAAGCCTTCCCAGTGAATGAATTAGGCTAATCCAAGCCAGGTTAGCTTGATCAGGTGAGCTTTAGGAAGCCTTCCCAGTGAATGAATTAGGCTAATCCAAGCCAGATTAGCTTGATCAGGTGAGCTTTAGGAAGCCTTCCCAGTGAATGAATTAGGCCAATCCAAGCGAGGTTAGCTTGATCAGGTGAGCTTTAGGAAGCCTTCCCAGTGAATGAATTAGGCTAATCCAAGCCAGGTTAGCTTGATCAGGTGAGCTTTAGGAAGCCTTCCCAGTGAATGAATTAGGCTAATCCAAGCCAGGTTAGCTTGATCAGGTGAGCTTTAGGAAGCCTTCCCAGTGAATGAATTAGGCTAATCCAAGCCAGGTTAGCTTGATCAGGTGAGCTTTAGGAAGCCTTCCCAGTGAATGAATTAGGCTAATCCAAGCCAGGTTAGCTTGATCAGGTGAGCTTTAGGAAGCCTTCCCAGTGAATTTAAAAAAAAAAAAAAAAAAAAAAAAAACCACCTTTAGAGGCCATTTTTTCCCCGCAAAGCGGGGGTTGGCCTTTTTCGGGAACCTTGGTTGTTGTTGTTTTTCGGTCCCCTTTTTGAAGCAATGTTTTACGGCCGGATGCCCTTCCTGACGCCAACCCGTTTTGCCGCCTTTAACGACAAGCAGGGAATTACCAGTGAACTGGTACTCAATTTGCCGACCTCGGAAGGAATGACAGGCTGAGTCAACCCCCCTGGCGTTAATTCAGCGATCGACCGGGATTCGAACCCAGGATCCTTGGATCCTAAGCCGGCACCCTAGCCGCTAGCCCAACACCAGGACTGGAAGCCTTCCCAGTGAATGAATTAGGCTAATCCAAGCCAGGTTAGCTTGATCAGGTGAGCTTTCGGAAGCCTTCCCAGTGAATGAATTAGGCTAATCCAAGCCAGGTTAGCTTGATCAGGTGAGCTTTAGGAAGCCTTCCCAGTGAATGAATTAGGCTAATCCAAGCCAGGTTAGCTTGATCAGGTGAGCTTTAGGAAGCCTTCCCAGTGAATGAATTAGGCTAATCCAAGCCAGGTTAGCTTGATCAGGTGAGCTTTAGGAAGCCTTCCCAGTGAATGAATTAGGCTAATCCAAGCCAGGTTAGCTTGATCAGGTGAGCTTTAGGAAGCCTTCCCAGTGAATGAATTAGGCTAATCCAAGCCAGGTTAGCTTGATCAGGTGAGCTTTAGGAAGCCTTCCCAGTGAATGAATTAGGCTAATCCAAGCCAGGTTAGCTTGATCAGGTGAGCTTTAGGAAGCCTTCCCAGTGAATGAATTAGGCTAATCCAAGCCAGGTTAGCTTGATCAGGTGAGCTTTAGGAAGCCTTCCCAGTGAATGAATTAGGCTAATCCAAGCCAGGTTAGCTTGATCAGGTGAGCTTTAGGAAGCCTTCCCAGTGAATGAATTAGGCTAATCCAAGCCAGGTTAGCTTGATAAGGTTAGCTTTAGGAAGCCTTCCCAGTGAATGAATTAGGCTAATCCAAGCCAGGTTAGCTTGATCAGGTGAGCTTTCGGAAGCCTTCCCAGTGGCTTCCGGTGAATCTGGGACTCGTTTTCACGATTATCACACGTGCTCGGAAATGTCTCTTCATGAGGCGAACTTTGGGAGATTTCGACCTGTTTCCATTTCATCGTCAACAATGACACTGAGATTGGCACCTCAAACACCTGTCTGCGATGGTGAACAAGGAAACAGAGGCAAGGTAAATCAGTAAACTCTGCAATGTTCGGTACGGAGCCTGCACTTCAAAATCATTGGACAGAACATGTCTTGCAGAATATTTGCTTTCAGATCTAAGTATCTAACTGGAGTGTAACGTCCAGGTTGTGATAAGGCAACGACACATGTGTGCTCTACCTTAAGTGCTTTTCGGCCTCCATCTCGCTGTGTTGGAGTCACGTGACCTGCAGGTGCGCACTCGCCCTTTAGTCACGGAATCCTTTTGCTCATCAAAAAAGCAGCAAAAAGTGACCCCGAGGAAACAATCATCATCATCAGGAATCGATCCATCCTATGTGCAAACACTATGAGTATGACGCAATTTCACGGTGACCAAATTGCCTCACACTTCGAAAACTGCTCCTTCAGGTTGCACAGGTGCTTGTGCAGATATTTACAACACAATACTATCCATTCACTGCATGACGAGGGGCTTTACCATTAGTGGGAATGAATTAGCCATAATTCAGGAAGATGTACATACTGCATTGCTCTTATTTGTTCTTTTTCGCTCACCTGGAATGTAGTTCCGGGGAGCTTATGGGATGACGTGACGTCTGTCTGCAAACGCTTGCAACTTCTTCTCTGAAACTGCTGATGGGATTGTGTCCAAACTTGGCTGAGATGATATTTGGTAAGTTGCAACTCAAATTTGTTTAAGGCATTAAAAATATAAAAATAAAAATCGGGGATTAAGGGGGTCTACCGGGGGTCGAAGTGAGTCAATGTTTAAACCCCCAAAATAGGTATTTGCTCTCTTCTCTGAAACTACACACACTATTTCGATGAAACGTGACCACAACCTTCATCATCCGTGATGTACCGAAGTTTGTTCATGGCATTAAAATAATCTGGGTCTAGGGGGTTCTACAAAGGGAAGGGGGATGATTGGATCGCCCCCCAAAACAAGTGGGTTTTTTTGTTTCTTTTAAGTCTTATGATTATGTTAGTATGATTCTACATGCTGCCCTGTCTCCTAGCGACCATTGAAATTAGTATAAAATACCTTTTGTCAGTAGTCAGTGTAGTATAATGCTTTATTCTACCATGTGAGCCCCGGGGTTATTGCCCCTATTTTTTGTTTATAATGTCGAGACTCGTGGAGGAGCTAGAGCATATAATGGATGAGGATATGTAACATAACAAAATGAACAGTGGAAGGAGAGGGGGAAATACAAAAACAGCAGGATTGAGGGACAAAAATAATGGAAGACTTGGACAAATAAGAGATGTGGGGGAAGAATGAGAGGAAGTGTTGGACATATAAAATTGTTATGTGGAATATAAAAAGTTTTGTTGTGGATCTCCGGTTCTGTCGACATACTAAGGGGGGGTTAGAAAGCTTCAAGACCACGTGGTTAGAAAGACCGGGAATTTAACCCCCTTCTCACGATTTCACACCTTATTCCAATCAAGTGCGCCGAGCGGTTTTTGCATTGGTGTTAATCACGGTTATCTTGCATGATTTCTGGACCTAATTAAAGTCAAATTCGGTTCGGACTATGCTGGGCCAATGGGGGAAAAGACGTACACGAACAGGATGAAAGGAAACAAAAATGTACACGTCTTTTATTTATAATTCACAGAAAAAGGACGAGAGGCAGACTTATCAATTCTTACCTATCTAAATCCTGACAGGCGCCTTGCACACACACACTGGGAATGAATCGCACAGATTAAACTCGTACCGAGCAACGTGCAGCCGCGGACTTGAGTTCACCAGCTTCCGCACGCAGCTCCCGGGCCGTTCAGAACGTGCAGCTTGCAGAAGGTCCGCAGGACGAGCGTCAAAAGTCAGCACGAACAACGATCCAGGACGGGAACGATTTTCTTTTTTTTTTCTTTTTTTGTATACAAGATCGAGGCTCGTGAAAGAGCTAACATTAATCAAACTAAAATCAAACAGACACACAAAACATATAATAAGGGGAGTGGTAGACAAGATGGGGAGAGAGGGGGAAGCACACAAACACAACATTTGAGAGCAGGGACATCGAGAGATCTGTGAGATAGAGAGGGCTTGGGGGGAGGTGGGAGAGGTATAAACACATGGACACTGCAAGGACTTCCAGGAAAAAAGCCGGCATTCCACAAAAGTGGATCTGGGGTGAACCAGTGGGGGCAGAAAAGATCAAGGCCCTGGATGGGGGAAGACAAGAGATGGCAGTGAACAGCCACTTCAAAGACCTGGAGGGAGGAGTGGGACTGAAGAGAGTGAGGGAGTTTGCTCCAGAGGCGGGAGAAAAGGGGAACGAAAGAGTGAAGGCGAGCAGAGAGTCCCAACCCCGGCAGTCGAACCACAAGAGGGCTGCTGGTAGATCCTGCGCGACCTGCAGGAACACCTGGGGGACAGAGCACAGAGAGAGCCGGGGGAGCAAGGCCATAGGGGAGTCGGCAGAAGACAGAAAGACCACCAACCCACCCGCAGCGAGCAAGTGAAAGGCCCCTGGAGCCAGCTCCATCGCGGGAGATTCCAACGATTCTCAAAGCTTTGGTTTCAACAGCGCGAAACCGAGCTCAGTGTGAGGCAGGAGCACCGGCCCAGAGAGGAGAACTGCATTCCATCGAGCTGCGGATGAAAGCCCTGTATGTGGCGAGGAGTCCAGGTGTGCCAAGGAAGGACCCCTCACGATGGAGGATGCCCAGTCGGCGACTGGGCCCGGAGGCCAGCCCGGAAACGTGGTTTTCCCAGGAAAGATTCAGCGCAGGCGACGACCCAGATCAGATGAAGCACCTCGAGGAACGAAGGTCGAGCGCAGGAAGGACGAACTAGCACGGAGGACAGCCAGCTCGAAGGACCACGACGAGAGAGAGCAGCGAGAGAGAGAGAGAGAGAGAGAGAGAGAGCAGAGAGAGAACTTGAAGTGCGATGGGCGTCAGTTTATATCGGGGTGAAAGGCTTTCTAGAATGTTCCACAGCCTCTCATTGGCCGAAATTTGCTCGTGAAGTTTGCTGGGGAAGAGTCCAGACCTGATTGGTTGTTTACCTGTCCACGACCTCTCATTGGTTGTTTGCGCGTCCACGATCTCTCATTGGTTGTTTGCGTGTCCACGATCTCTCATTTGTTACCTTCTGGTGACATGGGCGGTTCTTTTAGCCACGCCTACCACAGTCGCTTTAAATACTACACAATGGGAAGGGAGCTAATCTTCACCTTCAATATGAAATAACTAGCTACTGCAGGCTACGTGTCGTGTAATTAACTAGAGGGGGTATCCTTTATTGCAAAACCACAACAGTGTCATGTGAAATATAATAAGTGTTATGTGGAATATAATAAGTGTTATGTGGAATATAATAAGTGTTATGTGAAATATAAAAAGTATTATGTGGAATATAATAAGTGTTATGTGAAATATAATAAGTGTTATGTGAAATATAAAAAGTATTATGTGGAATATAATAAGTGTTATGTGCAATATAATAAGTGTTATGTGAAATATAAAAAGTATTATGTGGAATATAATAAGTGTTATGTGAAATATAATAAGTGTTATGTGAAATATAATAAGTGTTATGTGATATATAATAAGTGTTATGTGAAATTTAATAAGAGTTATGTGAAATATAATAAGTGTTATGTGAAATATAATAAGTGTTATGTGAAATATAATAAGTGTTATGTGAAATATAATAAATGTTATGTGGAATATAAAAAGTGTTATGTGGAATATAACAAGTGTTATGTGGAATATAAAAAGTGTTATGTGGAATATAATAAGTGTTATGTGGAATATAATAAGTGTTATGTGAAATATATCGTGTTATGTGAAATATAATAAGTGTTATGTGAAATATAATAAGTGTTATGTGGAATATAATAATTGTTATGTGAAATATAATAAGTGTTATGTGGAATATAAAAAGTGTTATGTGGAATATAAATAGTGTAATGTGAAATATAATAAGTGTTATGTGGAATATAATAAGTGTTCTGTGAAATATAATAAGTGTTATGTGGAATATAAAAAGTGTTATGTGGAATATAATAAGTGTTATGTGGAATATAAAGTGTTATGTGGAATATAAAAAGTGTAATGTGGAATATAATAAGTGTTATGTGGAATATAATAAGTGTTATGTGAAATATAATAAGAGTTATGTGAAATATAATAAGTGTTATGTGGAATATAATAAGTGTTATGTGGAATATAAAAAGTGTTATGTGGAATATAATAAGTGTTATGTGAAATATAATAAGTGTTATGTGAAATATAATAAGAGTTATGTGAAATATAATAAGTGTTATGTGAAATATAAAAAGTGTTTTGTGGAATATAAAAAGTGTTATGTGGAATATAAATAGTGTAATGTGAAATATAATAAGTGTTATGTGGAATATAGTAAGTGTTATGTGAAATATAATAAGTGTTATGTGGAATATAAAAAGTGTTATGTGGAATATAAATAGTGTAATGTGAAATATAATAAGTGTTATGTGGAATATAATAAGTGTTCTGTGAAATATAATAAGTGTTATGTGGAATATAATAAGTGTTATGTGGAATATAATAAGTGTTATGTGAAATATAAAAAGTGTTATGTGGAATATAAAAAGTGTTATGTGGAATATAAAGTGTTATGTGGAATATAAAAAGTGTAATGTGGAATATAATAAGTGTTATGTGGAATATAATAAGTGTTATGTGGAATATAATAAGTGTTATGTGGAATACAATAAGTGTTATGTGAAATATAATAAGTGTTATGTAAAATATAATAAGTGTTATGTGAAATATAATAAGTGTTATGTGGAATATAATAAGTGTTATGTGGAATATAAATGTGTTATGTGAAGTATAATAAGTGTTATGTCGAATATAAAAAGTGTTATGTGGAATATAAATAGTGTAATGTGAAATATAATAAGTGTTATTTTGTTTATAATAAGTGTTATGTGGAATACAATAAGTGTTATGTGAAATATAATAAGTGTTATGTGAAATATAATAAGTGTTATGTGGAATATAATAAGTGTTATGTGAAATATAATTAGTGTTATGTGAAATATAATAAGTGTTATGTGAAATATAATAAGTGTTATGTGGAATATAATAAGTGTAATGTGGAATATAAATAGTGTTATGTGAAATCTAAAAAGTGTTATGTGGAATATAAATAGTGTAATGTGAAATATAATAAGTGTTATGTGGAATATAATAAGTGTTATGTGGAATATAAATCGTGTTATGTGAAATATAATAAGTGTTATGTGGAATATAAATAGTGTCATGTGAAAAATAATAAGTGTTATGTGAAATATAAATAGTGTTATGGGAAATATAAAAAGTGTTATGTGGAATATCAAAAGTGTTATGTGAAATATAAATAGTGTAATGTGAAATATAATAAGTGTTATTTTGTTTATAATAAGTGTTATGTGGAATACAATAAGTGTTATGTGGAATATAATAAGTGTTATGTGAAATATAATTAGTGTTATGTGGAATATAAATAGTGTGATGTGGAATATAATAAGTGTTATGTGGAATATAAAAAGTGTTATGTGGAATATAAATAGTGTTATGTGGAATATAATAAGTGTAATGTGGAATATAAATAGTGTTATGTGGAATATAAAAAGTGTAATGTGGAATATAATAAGTGTTATGTGGAATATAAAAAGTGTAATGTGGAATATAAATAGTGTTATGTGGAATATAAAAAGTGTAATGTGGAATATAATAAGTGTTATGTGGAATATAATA
This sequence comes from Myxine glutinosa, assembly GCF_964187855.1. NCBI lineage: Eukaryota > Metazoa > Chordata > Myxini > Myxiniformes > Myxinidae > Myxine > Myxine glutinosa. The sequence goes on along the minus strand of NC_136270.1, from coordinate 126,126,304 downwards.
AGTGTTATGTGGAATATAATAAGTGTTATGTGGAATATAAAAAGTGTTATGTGGAATTTAAATAGTGTAATCAGTATAATCAAATGGGATTTTTGTAAATTACATTTTTGCCAAACCTCAATAATTTTTCAAAATATCACATTGAAACTTACACAGATTATTTGTAGCATGTGTAGTATATGTGTACAAAATTTTATTTGTTATTTGTTCTGTAAAAACAAACAACCAGATTTGTTATGTAAAACATTTCATCACGTAAAACAGCAATTTGATAAAAGCTAATTACCAAATTGCTGTTTCCATGGCAAATGTTCTTTATTTGGATTTCGCAAATATCATGCTTTGCATGCCGTCTTTCTTGTTTGTACATGAAAAAACAAGTCCTGGCGAGGGTTTACAATCTTTGATTGCTCTTTTTGTTGTTTTGTTTCATCGTTTGGATAAATGACTGTGAATCATGTGGCTTTTGTGAAAAACAACATAATACAACTCACACAACAGGCATTTTAAAGCCATTTTCCCTGCTAGAGCGGGGGTTAGCCTCACGGTCCCCATTACAATCTTCTCCATTTTGCCCTATTTTCTGCATCTCCCCTTGTTAACCCCTTTGCCCGAATTTCTTCTTCCACCACTTTCAGCCAAGTCTTTCCCGGTCTTCCCCGTCCTCTACTTCCTTCTACATTCATTTCCATCACTCTTCTCAACCAGTCACTTTCATCCTTCCTCAACACATGACCAAACCATCTCAACCTGTTCCTCTTCACAGCATCCATCACAGGCTCTATTCCCATCATCTTTCGCAATTCATCATTTGTCTTCCTCTCTCTCAACGATACTCCGCACATCCACCGAACCATTCGCATTTCCACCCTTTCCAGCCTTCGTTGCTGCTCTACGTTCATTACCCATGTCTCACTCCCATAAATCATAACACTTCTCACACATGCAGCATACACCTTTCCCTTCAGCTTCAACGACACTCCCCTCCTCGTCAGCACGCCACTCAGTTCCCAAAACTTCTTCCATGCACAACATAATCTACCATATAAAACTGTGTGTGTGTGTGTGTGTGTGTGTGTGTGTGTGTGTGTGTGTGTGTGTGTGTCCTCTGGGTCTTCAGGGTTCAGGTTGTGTTCAAGACCCATAGGACCCAAAGAACCTTAAAGACCGAAATGAGCCCAAAGACCCAAAAGATCTTAGTTACTGAATGGATCGAAAAGACCCAAAAGACCCCAAAATACCCCAAGACCCAAAATATCCAAAATACCCTTGAAGACCTAGAAGAGCCAAAAATCCCAGAAGACCAAAAATACCCCAAAGACCCAAAATACCCCATAGACCTTTAAAATCTGAAAGACCCCAAAGACCCAAACAATCCAAAAGACTGAAAATACCCCAGATCCCCTTAAAGACCCTGAGGACCCAGTGGACCCAAAATTACCCTAAGACACAAAATACCCCGAAGACCCTTAAATACCCCAAAGATCCAGATCGAGGACCCAAAATACTCAAATGACTCAAAAGACTCAAATGACCCGAAAGACACTGATGAACCAAAAGACACTGAAGACTAAAAAGACCCCAAGGACCCAAATTACCCAGAAGTCACAGAAGACCCTAAGGACACAAAAGACCCCAAGGATTCCGAAGACCCAAAAGAAGAGTAATTATGCCTCTTACATTGGAATTGTAGACGGTGGCTTGCAAACCGAGCCTCAAGGTGGTGTACAGAAGTGGTGTTTTTTAAATCACAATAAATACAAGGTAGAGGGAGGTGAAATTTGCTGCACATGATGTGCAAACGTGCAGAGTAAAACGAGTGTTCATTTACGTCTGCAGGATGTCTAACAGAAAAAGATGATATAGCACACCTGACACTAGGCCCAGACTTCAGACTTTGGCATGCTCACGTGGCTGTGCCGTCAAAAACGGTTCCAGCCCGACGTTTCTGACGGGCTTTATACTAGTTGTATAATAATACAAGTTTCCTTTCGAGGAATTTCGATGCAGGAGGAGGCTAACTAGGCCCATCAAAACCTGCACTATTATCATCAACCTGCGGTTGTTTGTTTGTGCTCTATCCTTTTTAAATGCTGATCATCAAAGAAGGAAGCAGTACATACGGTCATGTTTAAAGTCTTTGGTATGACTCCACTGGGGTTCGAACCACTGACTTCCCAGACTGAGAGTGGACACTCCGACCATTATTCAATATTATCCGATCACACCTATAACGGGTTAATATGTTGACAACAGGTACTTTATCTTGCTTGCTAAGGGAACCCGGATCTTCCACAGGAAGGTTTAGCTCATCTTCAATGCTGCCATGGGCATTTGACACAGACCTTTGGGGTTACGCATCCTACATCCTTGTGATTGCTCTTTTTTACAGGTATATTGGCCTCTCGTCTTTGCACAGGAATATTATCCTTTGTTCTCTGCACAGGTATAGTCCTTTGTTCTCTGCACAGGTATATTGTCCTTTGTATATATTGTCTTGTGAAAAAAGGTAAAAATCGAGGAGGTCAGCGCATGTGCTCGTGGAGAGATGATGAATGCACTGCATGTGTGATGTGAGACATTTTATTGGGAGTGAGAAACAAATGAAACATGAAGACAGGTATATATCAGGCAGGTGTCAGTGCGAGCATGGAGGGTACATCAATCACACGTGCACTCGGCACGGTCTATCTTACCAAAATAATCTTCTCCAATTGCGATCAACATCGTACCTGCCTTCCCAGCTGAGACCGAGCCACATGGGGTGGGTTGGTTGATGGGGTATGTTGAGGGTTGGCATGAGGTGAGGATTGGAGGAGGGTGGGTGAGGTTGGGAGGAGTGAGATTGGTTGTGAGTTTGCCCGCGACATTCGTACAGCATATACCACTGTGTTCAAGTCGATGAAATATTTAAACTCCACCACTGGCACCAGCAGATAACAGCAAGCCAAATTCACTTTCCTGCTGAGCTTATTTTACCTTGAAATGTTTTCCACCGGTCGCATTCCTCACCAGAGGCTCTTGTGTGGTTCTAGCAAGTCCTTGAACCTCCAAGCCCGACATCACTTAATACCCGGCGCATGCGAAGCGAAAAGCGGGTTTAATAAATTGCTTCACTTCTGTCTGTCTGTTTGTGTTCTTCTGTCTACAAACGTCAATTTATGATCGAGGAGCAACTTAATTGAAATTGGTCCCGACAGCGCATGCGCACAGAGGGGTGAGATCATCATTTTTGTACTCTGTCTGTCTGTCTGTCCGGCAGTGAAACAAAATTTAAAATCTTTCCACGCAGGAAACGTACTGTTTTTAAGGACGTCATAAAGGACACAAACAACTGGCGCGAATAACTACGGTAATGTGTTAAATAAGGTGGCGTAGAAGACGCTGCATAAACAGTGGAAAACTTCCGGATTATTTTTTTTGACCTTTAAAATCCTTTAAAATCGATTGAATTCTACACTTGAACAATGAAGCACCCAAATCAACTTTTTGCCACTTTGAAACCCTTCCGTTTAGCAAGTACCTGGATATGTTATATAAGGTGGTGTGTAAGACTGCATCAACGGCGTTAAACTTCTCGACTTTTTCTATACTCCCTTGAAAATCATTATTTTATTCATATGAGTACACCCGCAGACTCCGGGAGGGGCAGGAAGGGTCATTCCTCTTTGGGGTACATAGATTACAGTCGATCTATGGGCGGGTCTCAAGAACATTGGTTGTGTGTTCATTTACCAAGTTTCTTGTGAAGAGATCGGCAAGTTGTTTGAGCATTCGAGCAAGCACTCCATTCAAAACCGTTAAGGAACGGCTGGCTTGGCAAGCGCTAGCGAGCTGCTTGGTAAAGGAGCACAACCCGAGCTTCTCCCTTTCAGTTTCGTATCAAACAGTAGGAGAGAGTTTGAAAAGTTCACTACGAAAAATGCCACGGTAGCGGTAGAAAGGGCCATGTTATTAACCCAACATTCGTGGGTTATAGCCGGCGAAGCCGGTGTTGTCAATAAACGAGTACGTATTATGTTGAAAACCTGATTATGCCTTGGCTCGAGAATCCGAAGCGCAGTGGGCGCAGCCATCTTGCGGAGGCGGAAGTATGCATAACAAATTTAAAACGTTCATCAGGAGTTTCTTTCACCCGTCGTCGTTTGATTCACAATCTTATGCACCTCCGATGTATTAATAAAATAATTTAAGACCAACATCGGCCCGCACGGGCCTGGTTATCTTCAACAAAACGCGTCACCAAACACCGGACCCAATGAGAGTCGAGCATTTGCAAAAATATGTCTAAAATGAAATCACTCACTGGATGGAGTGCTGGAGACAGCCATCGACCGGATGCGGCAGTTTGCATAAAACAATTGCGAAATAGTTCAATAGGAGCTTGTTTCACCCGTCGTTCTTTGATTCACAATCTAATGAAACCTCTCATTAGTAATTAAAATACGTTAAGACCAACCTCGTTATCTTCAACGAAAATCGTCTTCAAAGACCAGAACCAATGAGATTCGAGCATTTGAAAAAATATTATTACGCGTTTCGGACGGTGAAAACGGCGTCAAATATTCTAAAATTGACGAAGAATTATTTTTTAGAAATCTCGCGGCCGTACGGGATAGTTTTTCACGGCCAGAAATATGGTATAAGCGGTTTACATATTTAGTTTAGAAATACAGATAGTTTTTCACGGCCGGAAATATCCGAAGTTGAGATGGAATTCACCGAATTAATCACTGCAAGCTAAAGGTGGGTTTTCACGGGACACGCGAACGGTTCGCGAAGGATGTGAATGTCGAAAAAATGGCAAAGTCCAACATTCGTATTTTAGGCTCCAAAAGTTCGCCAAACATGCGCGGGGGTTCGGAAGCGTCGTCAATTGTTCGCAGGAGTCGTTTTTTGTTCGGCGGGTATTTCAAAAATGTTTGAAATTTATAGCGAACGTTTCCAGCATCCCGGGTCGTGATTTGCTCTCAAAAATGTCTAAAAAGCTTCGTCATATGCGCACGACCTCCTCACGACGTGCGTGATGTTCGCAAAATCTTCGTTAAACCCCAAACAGATTCCGACAGTTTCAGTGTCAGGGCAACCTTGAGTCCAACAGGTAGAGCTTTCCTCATTTTGGTGTCTTGCTTCAGCAGTTGGGGAGTGAGTCTGTCCACCAGTACCCTGAAGAGGTCAGGATCCATTCTGAGCGGTCTCTTGTATGTTGTCAGGTCTCCTTCTTCCAGTGCCTCCATGAGCTGTCCGTACCAACCATGCTGAAGTCTCTGCTGCTCCAGCAACCAGTTGTGGACCCACACAGTCTTTACATACTGCTTTCTCTTTTTCTCTGGTGCTTTTCCTTCCTCTTCTTCACACTTGCGCTTCCAACACAGTCCTACAGCAACAAGCAGCAGAGCTTCCTCTTCAATATCAAAAGCTTCCTCTTCATCAATGGACAGGACAGATTTCAGAGCTTGCTGGTCCATCTTCTGTTACTGACCTATGGGCAAGAACTGCTGGCAATACATTTCAAGGCATTTATATACTGCCCAAGTGTCGGTCGGATCGCCGGTCGCAAGATAATCGCGCGACATATGTACAAATTTCGCATGAATGTCGCACGACGTTCATTATTCGCGAAATATGCGCAAAAAGTTCGCATGTGTCGCGAAATGTCCGCACGAATGTTGCCCGAGATTCGTCCAACATTCGTGTTGTTCGCATTTTAGTCGCGTGTTCTTCATGTATGTGGACTGGCCATAGTTCGGCAACGCTACACACGACATTCACCCATACGTTGTGAGAACTACGCACAAACTGCGCAAGAATAGTTTACGGCTCCATTGTCGCGACACATTCGGAGAAAAACTTCTCCGAATGTTGGACTTTGCCATTTTTTCGACATTCGCATCCTTCGCGAACCGTTCGCGTGTCCCGTGAAAACCCACCTTTACGTCTTCTGGTGGAGGAAGCTGCCGTGCCCGGAGAGTCAGAGAACCAGCCCTGGCGCCTGACAGCGACTGAAGTTAGAAGACTACACACTTACTGTGAAAACGTATGTTAAGCCCAGTTAAAAATAGGCCTTAAGCTAGCACATCGTATAGTTACTTCCTTAAGCTTCTTGTGACATTTATTGTATTGTATGCAGGTATTGCCATGGGGGAGGACTGTCTGCTCTTCTCTTTTACCAAGTCTTACCAGGTATGGTACCTACTACACCTACCTACTACCAACTACCTACCTACCTACTACCAACTACCTAACCTACTGATGCCATGGTGATGGGTAAAATAGTGGCAAGAGGTATGCAGGTATTGGGGAGGACTGTCTGCTCTTCTCTTTTACCAAGTCTTACCATGTACGGTACCTACTACACCTACCTACTACCAACTACCTACCTACCTACTACCAACTACCTAACCTACTGATGCCATGGTGATGGGTAAAATAGTGGCAAGAGGTATGCAGGTATTGGGGAGGACTGTCTGCTGTTCTCTTTTACCAAGTCTTACCAGATACGGTACCTACTACACCTACCTACGACCAACTACCTACCTACCTACTACCAACTACCTACCTACCTACTACCAACTACCTAACCTACTGATGCCATGGTGATGGGTAAAATAGTGGCAAGAGGTTTTGGCTTCGCCGGCTCATTGCGGCTTTGCAGTCGGTACTAGTATAGAGTACAGTAGATCTTCATTTAGTGTTATAAAGAGCATTAGCGACTGTTTAAAAAGCTAAGCATACGTGTTTGTGGTTTATAATAATTTTTACTTCCTGTAGAAGTCGTTGCTCCCACGGAAGCGCCATTATAACTATAAGCTATTTGTACACGTTATCACTGCAGGAAAAACGCCTCGGCGAAGTGGGACATTATTAGTATTAATATTGTTTTGTAATAACATTAACAATATGCGATTATCATTAATTTTGTTATTAAAAGCGACTTTGGAAAAACGCCACGATAAATCTTCTTCTTCGGACAAACGCCACGATAAAGCTAACTTAATATGGCTATACAACTCAACACGTAACCCATTGATCAATTGATGGCAATGGCGGGGACGCTCTGGGGAGAAAACCCCCTTGGGGAGAGGGGGGGGGGGGGAATTAATGCGCTAAAACCTTCATTATGTAACCCTTGGTCATCCAGTCAAGTTTGGTTGAGATTGGATAAGTAAGGACGGAATGTACTGGCGTCAAAAATTCATCAAACAGACGGACAGACACAAATGGCGTATATTAGTATGATTTCATTTATTATTTTTCAGGTGCATCAAGACATGCATTGCGCCCATGCAGGATTGCTTCAAAGTGAACCAAATCTCGAGAGTATAGCTCTCCCATTGAATGATAAACTTGAACACTGCACAGGGTAAGGTGTTCTAATATAAAATACCAAAGCCTACAAACGAATGAACAAGCAGAGAAAACGACATAGGCCTAACTGAAAAATGTGTGTGGTACTGTGTCATCATAAGGTATTCAAAGAAGCAGGTTAACACTCGTCGTAAATATCATCAGTTTCCAGTATCGCCTCCAGCGTGCGTTACATGCAAACTAATTGTTATCTCCGTTTGTTATCCTCATTGTCTTTTATTGGTTTCTCGTCTACAAGAGATATCCGTAAATAACAATTGTTTTTATGCCTCCGCTGACACTAATAACTCGCCGGAGGTAATATGTTTTTGGGTTGTCCGTCCGGCTGTCCGTCCGTCCGTCATGTGTTTTCGTTACCGAGATAACTTGAGAACGGCTGAAGGGATCCAAGTCAAAATTGGTGCAGGTATGTATAATGAGGTAAAGATGAACTGATTAGATTTTGTGGTCACAAGGTCAGAAGTCATGTTCGGTGGAAATCCTGTTACCGCGATAACTTGTGAACCAGTGATGAGATTTTGACCATTCGGGATAGCGCGGTGCAGGTGAAGAGCATACAAGTCCTCGAGGCGAACTGGGAAAAGGTGAATCCAGTCAAGGTGAGACGTTGTGAGCTGGAGCGGGTGCATGGTGCGAACGGGTGTCTCGGGTTTGGGAGTAATAAAGAACCCAGGGTTCCTTGGAGCAATGAGATGTTTGGAGTGTGTGGAGAGCGGGTGTGCCAGGAGCATGGGGGATGGAATGGATGAGCCGTCGGGAGGAATGAATCCACTGTGTACGGAACATCGCAGGGATCCGGAGGGTTTACCCACTCGTCAGCCCCACAAGGATGAGCGTGCGAGGTTCGAACCCCAGGAAACGGAGCGGTGCCGTTAGCCCCAAATGATGCAAAGAGTAACCTGAGGGATTTCAGGCATCATTTGAGTGTGTGGCCAAAGGTAAAGAGTGGAGTACGGACGAAGTTGGGGTGCATCTCGTGACAGCGTTGTGTGCTTGGCGGCCGAGGTCTTGACCCCCATGCCCAACGGTGGGTGCGACGACATTGCCAGACCTCATTTGGGCTCAAAAACCCGACTTGGAGTAGAACAACAGAGTCAGCTTGTTGGAGGTTATTTGGTCTTTCCTTTCTCAGTTGATGGCCTGATATTGACTTAGCGGTTAGGGTGCCGGCTTGGGATCCTGGGTTCGAATCCCAGTCGTATCCCTGAATTAATGCCAGGTGGTATCATATGCAAATATGTGGATTCAGCCTGTCATCCATCCGAGGTCGGCAAATCGAGTACCAGTTCACTGGTAATTCCCTGTGTCGCAAGAGGCGACTAACAGGGTTGGTGACAGGAAGGGCATCTGGCCATAAAACATTGCTTCAAAAAGGGGACCATGGTGCCCAAAAAAGAGGGCATCCGGCCATAAAACATTGCTTGAAAAAGGGGACCATGGTGCCCGAAAAGAGGGCATCCAGCCATAAAACATTGCTTCAAAAAGGGGACCATGGTGCCCGAAAAGAGGGCATCCGGCCATAAAACATTGCTTCAAAAAGGGGACCATGGTGCCCGAAAAGAGGGCATCCGGCCATAAAACATTGCTTCAAAAAGGGGACCATGGTGCCCGAAAAGAGGGCATCCGGCCATAAAACATTGCTTCAAAAGGGGGACCATGGTGCCCGAAAAGAGGGCATCCGGCCATAAAACATTGTTTCAAAAAGGGGACCATGGTGCCCGAAAAGAGGGCATCCGGCCATAAAACATTGCTTCAAAAGAGGGACCATGGTGCCCGAAAAGAGGGCATCCGGCCATAAAACATTGCTTCAAAAAGGGGACCATGGTGCCCGAAAAAGAGGGCATCCGGCCATAAATCATTGCTTCAAAAAGGGGACCATGGTGCCCGAAAAGAGGGCATCCGGCCATAAAGCATTGCTTCAAAAAGGGGACCATGGTGCCCGAAAAAGAAGGCATCCGGCCATAAAACATTGCTTCAAAAAGGGGACCATGGTGCCCGAAAAAGAGGGCATCCGGCCATAAAACATTGCTTCAAAAAGGGGACCATGGTGCCCGAAAAAGGGGGCATCCGGCCATGAATCATTGCTTCAGAAAGGGGACCATGGTGCCCGAAAAGAGGGCATCCGGCCATGAATCATTGCTTCAAAAAGGGGACCATGGTGCCCGAAAAAGAGGGCATCCGGCCATAAAACATTGCTTCAAAAGGGGACCATGGTGCCCGAAAAAGAGGGCATCCGGCCATAAAACATTGCTTCAAAAAGGGGACCATGGTGCCCGAAAAAGAGGGCATCCGGCCATAAAACATTGCTTCAAAAGGGGACCATGGTGCCCGAAAAAGAGGGCATCCGGCCATAAATCATTGCTTCAAAAAGGGGACCATGATGCCCGAAAAGGGGGCATCTGGCCATAAAACATTGCTTCAAAAAGGGGACCATGGTGCCCGAAAAGAGGGCATCTGGCCATAAAACATTGCTTCAAAAAGGGGACCATGGTGCCCGAAAAGAGGGCATCCGGCCATAAAACATTGCTTCAAAAAGGGGACCATGGTGCCCGAAAAGAGGGCATCCGGCCATAAAACATTGCTTCAAAAAGGGGACCATGGTGCCCGAAAAAGAGGGCATCCGGCCATAAAACATTGCTTCAAAAAGGGGACCCATGGTGCCCGAAAAGAGGGCATCCGGCCATAAAACATTGCTTCAAAAAGGGGACCATGGTGCCCGAAAAAGAGGGCATCCGGCCATAAAACATTGCTTCAAAAGGGGACCATTGTGCCCGAAAAAGAGGGCATCCGGCCATAAATCATTGCTTCAAAAAGGGGACCATGGTGCCCGAAAAGAGGGCATCCGGCCATAAAACATTGCTTCAAAAAGGGGACCATGGTGCCCGAAAAAGAGGGCATCCGGCCATAAATCATTGCTTCAAAAAGGGGACCATGGTGCCCGAAAAAGAGGGCATCCGGCCATGAATCATTGCTTCAAAAAGGGGGACCATGGTGCCCGAAAAGGGGGCATCCGGCCATAAAACATTGCTTCAAAAAGGGGACCATGGTGCCCGAAAAAGAGGGCATCCGGCCATAAAACATTGCTTCAAAAGGGGACCATGGTGCCTGAAAAGAGGGCATCCGGCCATGAATCATTGCTTCAAAAAGGGGACCATGGTGCCCGAAAAGGGGGCATCCGGCCATAAAACATTGCTTCAAAAGGGGACCATGGTGCCTGAAAAGAGGGCATCCGGCCATGAATCATTGCTTCAAAAAGGGGACCATGGTGCCCGAAAAGAGGGCATCCGGCCATAAAACATTGCTTCAAAAAGGGGACCATGGTGCCTGAAAAGAGGGCATCCGGCCATAAAACATTGCTTCAAAAAGGGGACCATGGTGCCCGAAAAAGAGGGCATCCGGCCATAAATCATTGCTTCAAAAAGGGGACCATGGTGCCCGAAAAGAGGGCATCCGGCCATAAAACATTGCTTCAAAAAGGGGACCATGGTGCCCGAAAAAGAGGGCATCCGGCCATAAATCATTGCTTCAAAAAGGGGACCATGGTGCCCGAAAAGAGGGCATCCGGCCATAAAACATTGCTTCAAAAAGGGGACCATGGTGCCCGAAAAGAGGGCATCCGGCCATAAAACATTGCTTCAAAAGGGGACCATGGTGCCTGAAAAGAGGGCATCCGGCCATGAATCATTGCTTCAAAAAGGGGACCATGGTGCCCGAAAAGGGGGCATCCGGCCATAAAACATTGCTTCAAAAAGGGGACCATGGTGCCCGAAAAAGAGGGCATCCGGCCATAAATCATTGCTTCAAAAAGGGGACCATGGTGCCCGAAAAAGAGGGCATCCGGCCATAAATCATTGCTTCAAAAAGGGGACCCTTGGTGCCCGAAAAGAGGGCATCCGGCCATAAAACATTGCTTCAAAAAGGGGACCATGGTGCCCGAAAAAGAGGGCATCCGGCCATAAATCATTGCTTCAAAAAGGGGACCATGGTGCCCGAAAAAGAGGGCATCCGGCCATAAATCATTGCTTCAAAAAGGGGACCATGGTGCCCGAAAAGAGGGCATCCGGCTATAAAACATTGCTTCAAAAAGGGGACCATGGTGCCCGAAAAAGAGGGCATCCGGCCATAAATCATTGCTTCAAAAAGGGGACCATGGTGCCCGAAAAAGAGGGCATCCGGCCATGAATCATTGCTTCAAAAAGGGGGACCATGGTGCCCGAAAAGGGGGCATCCGGCCATAAAACATTGCTTCAAAAAGGGGACCATGGTGCCCGAAAAAGAGGGCATCCGGCCATAAAACATTGCTTCAAAAAGGGGACCATGGTGCCCGAAAAAGAGGGCATCCGGCCATAAAACATTGCTTCAAAAAGGGGACCATGGTGCCCGAAAAGAGGGCATCCGGCCATAAAACATTGCTTCAAAAAGGGGACCATGGTGCCCGAAAAAGAGGGCATCCGGCCATGAATCATTGCTTCAAAAAGGGGGACCATGGTGCCCGAAAAGGGGGCATCCGGCCATAAAACATTGCTTCAAAAAGGGACCATGGTGCCCGAAAAAGAGGGCATCCGGCCATAAAACATTGCTTCAAAAAGGGGACCATAGTGCCCGAAAAAGAGGGCATCCGGCCATAAAACATTGCTTCAAAAGGGGACCATGGTGCCCGAAAAAGAGGGCATCCGGCCATAAATCATTGCTTCAAAAAGGGGACCCATGATGCCCGAAAAGGGGGCATCCGGCCATAAAACATTGCTTCAAAAAGGGGACCATGGTGCCCGAAAAGAGGGCATCTGGCCATAAAACATTGCTTCAAAAAGGGGACCATGGTGCCCGAAAAGAGGGCATCCGGCCATAAAACATTGCTTCAAAAAGGGGACCATGGTGCCCGAAAAAGAGGGCATCCGGCCATAAAACATTGCTTCAAAAAGGGGACCATGGTGCCCGAAAAGAGGGCATCCGGCCATAAAACATTGCTTCAAAAAGGGGACCATGGTGCCCGAAAAAGAGGGCATCCGGCCATAAAACATTGCTTCAAAAGGGGACCATGGTGCCCGAAAAAGAGGGTATCCGGCCATAAATCATTGCTTCAAAAAGGGGACCATGGTGCCCGAAAAGAGGGCATCCGGCCATAAAACATTGCTTCAAAAAGGGGACCATGGTGCCCGAAAAAGAGGGCATCCGGCCATAAATCATTGCTTCAAAAAGGGGACCATGGTGCCCGAAAAAGAGGGCATCCGGCCATGAATCATTGCTTCAAAAAGGGGGACCATGGTGCCCGAAAAGGGGGCATCCGGCCATAAAACATTGCTTCAAAAAGGGGACCATGGTGCCCGAAAAAGAGGGCATCCGGCCATAAAACATTGCTTCAAAAGGGGACCATGGTGCCTGAAAAGAGGGCATCCGGCCATGAATCATTGCTTCAAAAAGGGGACCATGGTGCCCGAAAAGAGGGCATCCGGCTATAAAACATTGCTTCAAAAAGGGGACCATGGTGCCTGAAAAGAGGGCATCCGGCCATGAATCATTGCTTCAAAAAGGGGGACCATGGTGCCCGAAAAGAGGGCATCCGGCCATAAAACATTGCTTCAAAAAGGGGACCATGGTGCCCGAAAAAGAGGGCATCCGGCCATAAAACATTGCTTCAAAAGGGGACCATGGTGCCTGAAAAGAGGGCATCCGGCCATGAATCATTGCTTCAAAAAGGGGACCATGGTGCCCGAAAAGAGGGCATCCGGCTATAAAACATTGCTTCAAAAAGGGGACCATGGTGCCTGAAAAGAGGGCATCCGGCCATGAATCATTGCTTCAAAAAGGGGACCATGGTGCCCGAAAAGAGGGCATCCGGCTATAAAACATTGCTTCAAAAAGGGGACCATGGTGCCCGAAAAGAGGGCATCCGGCCATAAAACATTGCTTCAAAAGGGGACCATGGTGCCTGAAAAGAGGGCATCCGGCCATGAATCATTGCTTCAAAAAGGGGACCATGGTGCCCGAAAAGGGGGCATCCGGCCATAAAACATTGCTTCAAAAGGGGACCATGGTGCCTGAAAAGAGGGCATCCGGCCATGAATCGTTGCTTCAAAAAGGGGACCATGGTGCCCGAAAAAGAGGGCATCCGGCCATAAAACATTGCTTCAAAAAGGGGACCATGGTGCCCGAAAAGAGGGCATCCGGCCATAAAACATTGCTTCAAAAAGGGGACCATGGTGCCCGAAAAAGAGGGCATCCGGCCATAAAACATTGCTTCAAAAGGGGACCATGGTTCCCGAAAAAGGGGGCATCCGGCCATAAATCATTGCTTCAAAAAGGGGACCATGGTGCCCGAAAAGAGGGCATCCGGCCATAAAACATTGCTTCAAAAAGGGGACCATGGTGCCCGAAAAAGAGGGCATCCGGCCATAAAACATTGCTTCAAAAGGGGACCATGGTGCCCGAAAAAGAGGGCATCCGGCCATAAAACATTGCTTCAAAAAGGGGACCATGGTGCCCGAAAAAGAGGGCATCCGGCCATAAAACATTGCTTCAAAAAGGGGACCATGGTGCCCGAAAAGAGGGCATCCGGCCATGAATCATTGCTTCAAAAAGGGGACCATGGTGCCCGAAAAAGAGGGCATCCGGCCATAAAACATTGCTTCAAAAGGGGACCATGGTGCCCGAAAAAGAGGGCATCCGGCCATAAATCATTGCTTCAAAAAGGGGACCATGGTGCCCGAAAAGAGGGCATCCGGCCATAAAGCATTGCTTCAAAAAGGGGACCATGGTGCCCGAAAAAGAGGGCATCCGGCCATAAATCATTGCTTCAAAAAGGGGACCATGGTGCCCGAAAAAGAGGGCATCCGGCCATAAATCATTGCTTCAAAAGGGGACCATGGTGCCCGAAAAAGAGGGCATCCGGCCATAAAACATTGCTTCAAAAAGGGGACCATGGTGCCCGAAAAAGAGGGCATCCGGCCATAAAACATTGCTTCAAAAAGGGGACCATGGTGCCCGAAAAGAGGGCATCCGGCCATGAATCATTGCTTCAAAAAGGGGACCATGGTGCCCGAAAAAGAGGGCATCCGGCCATAAAACATTGCTTCAAAAAGGGGACCATGGTGCCCGAAAAAGAGGGCATCCGGCCATAAAACATTGCTTCAAAAAGGGGACCATGGTGCCCGAAAAGAGGGCATCCGGCCATGAATCATTGCTTCAAAAAGGGGACCATGGTGCCCGAAAAAGAGGGCATCCGGCCATAAAACATTGCTTCAAAAAGGGGACCATGGTGCCCGAAAAAGAGGGCATCCGGCCATAAAACATTGCTTCAAAAAGGGGACCATGGTGCCCGAAAAGAGGGCATCCGGCCATGAATCATTGCTTCAAAAAGGGGACCATGGTGCCCGAAAAAGAGGGCATCCGGCCATAAAACATTGCTTCAAAAAGGGGACCATGGTGCCCGAAAAAGACCAACCCCTGCTCTGTGGGGGAAAATGGCCTCCAAAGGTGGTTTTCTCAGTTGATGGATACAATCTCCTTGGGAGATACCATAATGTATTTCAATTGTTCCTTCTGAGTGATGCACGATCAAGTATTCCATTTTTGGGAAAATTATTTGGAGGTGTATTTTTTCCCCCTTTATTCTTGTTTTTCCTTTCCCTGCTTTCACTTTTATTTGCAGTTTATTTTCATTGCCAATTGAGTCGACGTGTTTCTCTTTGATGCTGTATTTGTCTTGCATTTTTTTGAATTCTCATTCTTAATTTGGAGCTTCGATCCTGTCTGGAAGATTCCATTTGTCCGCTTCATTTCTCCATCGTTCTCTTTCACTTTTGAGAGTGTTCCCATCCCACCTCCTCACAATGTGCTCGGAGTTTGCCTTCGCCACGAGATAGGGAAGCAATTATGATGCACACGAGCATGGTCAATCCAGCGCATTTGTTTATACAATAAAGATTGTGTGTGTGGAAAATGAGGCAGAAGTGATTCCATGTGGAATAATTATGGAAAAAGTGGAACAGATTTCTCAGAGAAATTTGACAGTTCATTATTTGCTAAGTAAGCACAAATAATTGGCTGTTGTGGGATAAAAGGATTGGCAATTAAGATGACATGCTACTAGCTCATGGACAAACACCAATAGGTTAACAAAGTACATTTTTTTTACCAGGATATAGTAAATCGTGTCTGAGTTATAATCTACTATATAAGAGGGATGTCTGTCTGTCTGTCTGTCTGTGTCGCCATTTTTCTCAGAGATGGCTGAACGGATCTTCTTCAAACTTTCAGAGGTTCATCAGAGTGCTTGGGAGTGTTTTAGGCGAAAAAAAAAGATCATTTTTTTGGAGTTTAAAAAAAAATCGCTCGATAGTGCCGAAGCTTTTTAAAATTAATGACAGTTATATACAGGTACACATTCGCATAAATAAATACAAAACAATCACCAGACATTTTAACACAAATAAATCAAACAATTCCGGAAGTGTACGAAGTTGGTAGTACGGCTTCGTCTTCTTCCTGATCGGCATCACACTTAACACAGACACGGTATGAACGCCACATTCACCCACCAGAATATATATATAAACCCCCTTCCTCTCCTGCCTCCCTCCCCCCTTCCCCTCTCCTTCCCCTTCCCCCCTCCCCCCTTCCCCCCTTCACCCTCTCCCCCCTCTCGCCCTTCTCCCTCTCCTCCCCTCCCCTTCCCCCCCTTCCCCTTCCCCCCCCATCTCTCCCCCTCCCCTGCCCGACAACGCCGGGTACTTCTGTTAGTCTACTATATAAGAGAGCCGTTGGTCTGTGTGTGTGTGTGTGTGTCTGCGTGTCTGTGTCGCCATTTTTCTCAGAGATGGCTGAACGGATCTTCATCAAACTTCAGAGGTTCATCAGTGAATGCCTGGGAGTGTTTTCGGGGAAAAAAAATTATGAAAAAAAAAGGATCGTCCTCCCCTCCCTCCCCCCCCCTGCCTCCCCCCATCACCCCTCCCCTTCCCTTCCCCCCTCCCCTCCCCTCCCCCGCTCCCCTTCCCCCCACCCCCTAACCCCCCCTCCCCTGAAGGTTGCGGTAAAGTTTGATCAGAATTGCGTGTGTATATTCTGAGAAAAAAAGCAAATACCTATTTTGGGGGGCAACCCCCCAGTAGAACCCCAGGGCCCGATTTTTTTTTAATGCCATGACCAAACTTTAGTACATCACGGGTGATGAAGGTTGTGGTAAAGTTTCATCGAAACAGTACAGTCACGTGAAAAAGTAAGTACACCCTATGTAAAGTTTTCACTTTTTCAACATATTTCAACATACAGCTATTAGATCTTCATTTCAACAATATTGATAGATAAAGGTGATATAATATAACAAATATCATGAAACATTTACATTTTGTAGTCCATTGTATAATTTAAATAAACATAAATGCAAATTTCGCATGTGGAAAAAGAAAGTACACCCTGACATTTATCACCACTTCAAATACCTAAAATTAGAATCAGGTGCATCAGCTCAGGTGCAAATGATTAGAACATCGTTAGAGAGGATCTTGGAGGAACCTGTCTTATTTAAACCTCAGACATTAAGATTG
The DNA here is from genome assembly GCF_964187855.1 of Myxine glutinosa. Lineage (NCBI taxonomy): Eukaryota > Metazoa > Chordata > Myxini > Myxiniformes > Myxinidae > Myxine > Myxine glutinosa. The sequence goes on along the minus strand of NC_136270.1, from coordinate 126,109,391 downwards.
GTTTGCTCTTTGTTGTTGAAGTGTGCGGCGTCAACATGCCTAGATCAAAAGAGCTCTCTGAGGCCTTCAGAAATAAGGTTGTAGATGCCTACGAGTCTGGGAAGGGATTAAAAAAGATCTCCAAACAATTTGAAATCGATCATTCGACTGTCCGGAAGATCATCTACAAGTGGAGAAGATTCCAAACAACTGCCAACTTGTTCAGGCCAGGGCGCCCCAGCAAGTTCAGCCCGAGAGCAGACCGCAAGATGCTAAAAGAAGTCTCTAAAAACCCCAGAATGTCATCACGGGACCTACAGGTAGCTCTTGCCACTGTTGATGTCAAAGTGCACGAGTCTACCATTAGAAAGAGGCTGCACAAATTTGATCTACATGGGAGGTGTGCCAGGAGGAAACCTTTGCTGTCCAGAAAGAACATCAGAGCAAGACTAAAGTTTGCCAATGAACAACTCGGGAAAGACCGGCACTTCTGGAACAATGTGCTCTGGACAGATGAGTCAAAGGTCGAGCTATTTGGCCACAGTACCAGAAGACATATTTTGCGAAAACCAAAGACAGCAATTGACCACAAGAATCTGATACCAACTGTAAAGCATGGTGGTGGAAATATTATGGTTTGGGGCAGCTTTGCTGCATCAGGGCCTGGGCAGCTCACCATCATATAATCCACGATGAATTATTCTTTGTACCAGAGGCTGCTTGAGGATAATGTGAGGCCATCTGTCGGGAAGTTGTAGCTCAACCGAAGGTGGACCTTGCAACATGACAATGACCCTAAACATACCAGTAAATCCACCAAGGAATGGTTGAAAAGAAAGAAATGGAGGGTTCTGGAATGGCCAAGTCAAAGCCCGGATCTAAATCCCATCGAGATGTTGTGGGGGGATTTGAAACGAGCTGTGCATGCAAAAAACCCCTCAAACATCGCACAGCTGAAAGAATTCTGAATGGAGGAGTGGGCAAAAATTTCTCTCCGTCGATGTCAGAGACTGGTAGACAGTTATAAGAAACGCCTACTTGAGGTTGTTTCTGCCAAAGGGGGCAATACCACCCATTAGAGCCACGGGTGTACTTACCTTTTCCACATGCGAAATTTGCATTTATGTTTATTTAAATTATACAATGGACTACAAAATGTAAATGTTTCATGATATTTGTTATATTATATCACCTTTATCTATCAATATTGTTGAAATGAAGATCAAATAGCTGTATGTTGAAATATGTTGAAAAAGTCAAAACTTTACATGGGGTGTACTTACTTTTTCACGTGACTGTATGTGTAGTTTCTGAGGAAAAAAAGCAAATACCTATTTTGGGGGGTCAAACCTGGATCCACTTTGACCCCCGGTAGACCCCCCTCAGACCCCGATTTTTCTTTAATGCCGTGAACAAACTTTGTCACAATAAAACAAATATAATTTGTGCCAAATTTGGTCACAATCCGATCAGCGGTTTTGGAGAAGAGGTTTCAAGTGTTTACGGACGGACGATGCCCCATCACACAAGCTCCCCTGAACTTCGTTCCAGGTGAGCTAACTAGATAAACTATTTTTACGTGCTCCTCCCCAAACCCCGGTCACGGTGTACCTACGAGCCCTGAGAGGAGTCACGGCAGAAAGATGTGTTATTCTGTGTCAAAGATCAATAGTGAAACCACACCAATTGTTACCAACAAACAAATATTGTATTAAGGTCACACAAGAATAACGGTACAGTAACAATATTAATCAAAAGTGCAATCAATATATATTTCCTATGATGGTACCATCAGTTTCGTAATATATAACTCACTGTGCTCCAAGTGAGCGAAAAGAACATCCCCAATGTCTCTTTCCCGGCTTCAAGCCAAAGTTAATTCCGGCTTCAAGCCAAAGTCGATCCACTCCAGTGATCATCCGTACGATGTCGTATCGAGACCAGAATCCCGTTGGGTTGACAGTTACACCGCCAAAGATGCAAAGGCGCCCTCAAGGCGACTGGGAAATCACACCCTCGGGTATGGATGTTTGACGGCTCTCAATCGGCAAACCACAGATTTCCCACTCTCAAGAAAGCCACGTTACACACAGACACACACACACACAGACACACACACACACACACACACACACACACACACACACACACACACACACACCAGATCAACGTCTGAATGCTGTGACAATGATTAAAGTGAGGCGAAAAACCTTGAGCGATGCGCAAATCCTGCGCGATTCGAAATGGCCGACGGCCCATTCTTGTGGCATAACGGCACTATGATGATTCTCCTCGGAATCAACCGCAAAACCTGACACGCAGGTTGATCTCTCACAGCGATTACAACTATGTCGCAGGAATCCCAAAGTTCACTCGTGACTCTCGTTAGCCAACGTTTGTTCAAGACCTCGAAGCAGCTAGGCTTCTTGTCCGACTCACTCGTTCCACCTTCTCCTCCTCCTCCTCTTCCTCTTCGTCGTCATCCCGTTCCGGTTTCATTTCAAACATTAACTTTTTTACCTTTTGAAAACAGTAATCTCTATCTCCCTTAAACGACAACAATAATAATACATGGAATCAAAAATGTTTACAGTGGATGAAAACCACAACAACGGAAGTGACGAATCCGTAACACTATCCGGACCTTTGATGGACAGATCAGGTGTAAAGTTTGTACTAGGACATACTATTTCGTTTGTACAGCACAACAGTACCATTTTAAAGGACAAATAGGTGCTGGCGATGTATTTTCAACACAGACTACAGTCCTGATCTCCCCATAACTTTCCTTCTCTAAAAATGAATTTTTTTCTTATTTGAGCTCATTGATGGCGACTTGTATCATTAGGGGAAATCACTTGTGCCATGATTAAAAATGGACCCCAAAATTGACTGTGAAATGACACAATTCATTACTATTGATTGTGGGGAAAAAATAATTACAGAATGCATTGAAATGTCAATCTTCCTGCCATCTGATCAATGGATTCCACACCAGGCAGTGAAGGTTCATCTTTGAAATCCCGAGGTTTTAATGGACGTCTCTCCCAGGTGGTAAATCCAAAGAGGGCACCATGGCCAGGTTGCCATCCATACATGTTTAACAAGACAGCACCTGATCGATTTTGTGCTAAGTGCATACCAATGACTCGTCAGTCTTTCTTGATAACCTTTTGTTTCACTTTACAGACAAAGGCGCTTTTGTCCATCAAGTGGAAACAGTGGCGACATCATTGTCTCGGTGAACATGATAATTAAATTGTCGACCTGTACGTGTCGGCTTATCATGTTCCCTACCTATGGTGCTGCAATATAAGGTTGGCTACCTGTTTCGTGTACAGGGAGCTATATTGAGAGCTGGGATCCTCTTAGTGGCATTTTCACATCACCGAAGGTTTATCCTTCTTTCAATTATTAGTCCCCTACCGGTGTACACCGGAGGGGACAATAGGTTTGCACTCCGTCCCTCCGTCTGTCAGTCCGTCATGCAAAGAACAGTTTTCCAGACTTTTTCTTCTAAACTCTTAATGCTAATGATTTAAAACTTGGTACATGGTTTCCTCATGATAAGTTACAGATCAAGTTCGAACTTCACGACGTTTCGATCATTTTTGACAAAGTTATGGCACTTTGAACTTTGGTAATTTCCCCAACAGTTTTCCGAACTACAATTTGGACTGCGCTAAGTCAAAGCTGTTAATATTCCTTGTTTTAACTCCAATTTACATTTTGTTTCCACTTTTAGTGAAAAGTAGGGGTCTGTGCAACCATTCATAAACTTTATTTGGTGCAAATTGGATAATTTTTAGCCGAGTTACCTCAGACCGTGAGTTGGAAATTATATAATTCACACATAGTGCAATACGTGCAGGCTGCTCCACGGAGCGACCTTGCGGGCTTATTTTAACTCCGATTTACATTCTGTTTCCACTTTTAGAGAGAAGTAGGGGTCTGTGCAACCATTCATGAACTTTATTTGGTGCAAATCGGATAATTTTTAGCCGAGTTACCTCAGACCGTGAGTTGGTAATTATATAATTCACACAGTGCAATACACAAGACTGCCGCTAGGGGACATGTATTGCAGCGCAATACTCAGAATGCTTGTTACACTGAACATTGTATACAATGTTTATCGTCATTTCACGTTGTTCTCTCTTTTGGCAGGAGAGATGAGTAAAAAAACGAGACAAAAAAAATAAAATAGGGACAAAACCCCTGAGTGCTCACCTGGGAGAATAAAGCAGTATACCACACCGACTAAAGGCATTTAAATCAGTATCATGGTATTTTAAACCAATTTCAATGGTTGCTGGAAGACAGGGCGGCATGTAAAAATACACTAACGTAATCATAAGACTTTAAATAAACAAACAAAAAAATACCTATTTTGGGGGGCACCCCCGCAGTAGACCCCTTTCGGCCCCCATTTTTAAAAATGCTGTGAACAAACTTTGTTACATTACAGATGATGAATGTTGTGGTCAAGTTTAATCGAAAGTGTGTGTAGTTTCGGAGAAGAAAGCAAATACCTATCTTGGGGGGACAAACGTGGACCCACTTTGACTCCCGGTAGACCCATTTAGGGCCCGATCTTTTTCATGCCATGAACAATGAGTTGCAACATACCAAATATCATTTTAGAGAGGTTTGGTCACAATCCCATCAGCAGTTTCAGAGAAGAAGTTGCAAATGTTTACGGATTGATCGATGTCCTGAGTCTCCTGGATGGATGACCTGAGTCTCCTGGATGGATGTCCTGAGTCTCCTGGATGGATGTCCTGAGTCTCCTGGATGGATGTCCTGAGTCTCCCGGATAGATGTTCTGAGTCTCCTGGATGGATGACCTGAGTCTCCTGGATGGATGACCTGAGTCTCCTCAATGGATGTCCTGAGTCTCCTGGATGGATGTCCTGAGTCTCCTGGATGGATGTCCTGAGTCTCCTGGATGGATGTCCTGAGTCTCCTGGATGGATGTCCTGAGTCTCCTGGATGGATGTCCTGAGACTCCTGGATGGATGTCCTGAGTCTCCTCAATGGATGTCCTGAGTCCCCTCAATGGATGTCCTGAGTCTCCTCAATGGATATCCTGAGTCTCCTCAATGGATGTCATGAGTCTCCTCAATGGATGTCCTGAGTCTCCTCGATGGATGTCCTGAGTCTCCTGGATGGATGTCCTGAGTCTCTTGGATGGATGTCCTGAGTCTCCTGGATGGATGTCCTAAGTCTCCTGGATGGATGTCCTGAGTCTCCTGGATGGATGTCCTGAGTCTCCTGGATGGATGACCTGAGACTGTCCATGAGGGTGAGATTCAGCACATTTTTACCCTGCGCTCATGAAGCAAAAAGCAGGGTTAGGCGATCGGTTACGTACGTCTGGCAGTTCGAATTTCCATGCCAGTTTTTGATAAATTTGTGTTGACCTTCCCTTCCAGCTATAACTGATAATTTCAAAATAAATATAAATTTGTGCTCAGTTCCTTTTTATTTATACGTGTTGGGTTTTGACTTCTGATTTAGAGTATACAGTATATTCAATCAGAGCACAAAATATATTTGACTGACCTCCCCCACAATCCCGACAATCACCATCCACCTTATCCCCCCTCCACCATTCCCTCATTCCCCCACGATCACCGATCCACCATCACCACCATTAACACACCACCTTTACCCCCCTTCCCTCACTCACGGAGAAGGCAGGTGTGGTCAAAGTTGCCTATGCCTCTGTAGCGACGTGTGGTGAGGTGTGCAGAGCTCGCTGATGCACGCCAGTTGCAAACAACGATGGGAGGAAAATGAAAATTACTGTCCCCGTTGTGAATGTGTAAAATAGAATGATCTCCATATTGTCATCAGTACTGATGAGTACTGATCTGTGCTACTTTATACCTGCAGTCTAACAATGTCGTCTCTGAAGGCTGAGACAACCTTTATCAAGCATTGTACCACCCACACCAGAATGATAGCTGAATAATCAACGTGTACAAGGTGTATGTATGACAATGACATATTTATATTTGTACTTCCAAATAAAGGGATAGATGAAAATAAACATGTCCATCTTGTATTCTGTTGTTCCATTTCATTTTCAACCTCAGGATGTCTGAGACATGTCAGACCCACTTACCGTAGTACACTTGTCAAGATGTGTGTGACAACCTCCTACACATTCATTTTGCTTTGTTTTGCCAATACCTTCCGTTGCTTCACATGTTATGTTCGAGAAAGTTATTCATCGTGAAAATGAGGGGAATTGAATAAAAGGTCGAGAGTGAGATTGTGTTTATTTTTACAATCATTTGAATGCAAAAAAGGAAGCTTATTATGTCATAATTGATACATTGTGTCCTCTCTGCAGGAAGAGTTTCCATGGAAAAATGTAAAGAATGTGACTGACATAAAGTACCTATAGAAAGTGTACATCCCCTTTCAAAATTTCACGTTTTGTTGCCTTATTAACGTGGAATAAAAATGCATTAAATCAGACTTTTTTTCACCTTTATTCACACATTGTAACCCAAAACTTCCAAGAGAAAAACAAATTCTACAAATTTCATACAATTTATGAAAAATACAAAACTAGATATCTTGATTGGATAAGTGTCCACCCCCTGAGTTAATACTTGGTGAAAGCTCCTTTTACAGCAATTACAGCAGTGCGTCGGTTGAAATCGGTCTCTACCAACTTTGCACACCCTGATTGGGCAATATTTACTCATTCTTCTGTACAAAACGGTTCAAGCTCAGTCAAGTTGCACGGGGATATATATATATATCCATTGATCAGATGGCAGGAAGATTGACATATATATATATAGTATATATATACAACAAACAACAACAGGCATTTTAAGGCCATTTTCCCTGCTAGAGCGGGGGTTAGCCTTGCGGTCCCCATGACAATCTTCTCCATTTTGCCCTATTTTCTGCATCTCTCCTTGTTAACCCCCTTGCCCGCAGTTCCTTCTTCCACCATCTTTAGTCAAGTCTTTCTCGGTCTTCCCCGTCCTCTACTTCCTTCTACATTCATTTCCATCACTCTTTTCAACCAGTCAATTTCATCCTTCCTCAACACATGACCAAACCATCTCAACCTGTTCCTCTTCACAGCATCAATCACAGGCTCTATTCCCATCATCTTTCGCAATTCATCATTTGTCTTCCTCTCTTAATATATTGTTGCGGATATGGGACTTGGCCTCCATATCCGCTTGTAAATATTCCCCTATTTCCCCAATACTCCCCAACTATCCCCAATCCCCCATTCCCTAGTCCCATTGTCTGTAAACAACACTCTGTAGAACCGACCTTCCCCTTCTTCCCCCATTAAATGTCGTGCCCAGGTCCACCGCATCTCACGTAGACAACTTTCGGACATCTTGCTAGTTATTCTTAGTCTATGTCAGTTAAAGACTCGTTTCCATTAATTCTGACTCTTCGTTGCACCAGAATGTGATTGTATGGCACCAGTAGTGAGTTTAGGACCTTCCCATACCTCCTCCCATCTTCCCCATGAAACAACAACTACAACAACGGCGTGCGGGGAGTGTGCGTCCTCACACCGGCTTGGTTAGCCGCCATTGACCATGCGCTCCGACGGGGTTACCACGAAGGGGCTCACTGTCAGCTCCTCGTCAAGGGCGGAGCCCGGTAACCCCCCCGCACCCAATAATAAGGGCGGACCGATTCCATCTGGGGCGGAGCTAACTAGCCGAGGGCGTGTCACTCCCCGCCGGATATACGCAGCGACTTACCGGACGTGACGTCAGATGCGCCTCAGCCACGAAAGAGAACCAGACGCCACCTCCGAGGCTGTGAGACCTCCCGCATCTCTGGACCGGACCGGGTCGATTCTGTCCCTGAGCCAAGAGTGCACCTTGAGCCATCGACTACCCGCCTTCCTTGCCATCAATCCCCGTGTGAGTCAGTCTTGTCCCATTTATCTGTCGTCTGTCGGGGCTAAGATAAGACCGTGTTTAAGTGCCCAGCTTTCTATGCTGTCTCTCTTGTCTTTGTAATCTAACCTTCCGCAATATTATAACCTCCTCCGGAGGTCTTGAGAACCGTACCCCTTGTGTCGTTGCCTTAATCCCAGCCGTTGTGTCCTTTTCCTTCATTGATTTAGCATAGCGCGACTTAGTCAACGTTCGAGTATAATCGGGTAACTTGTGCGAACACGGCGGCCATTCCGCTCGGCCCAGCATAACATCAAAGTCGTGTCCGTAACAATTGGTGTCGAGGAGTGGAATTCGGACCTGGGACTAAATTTATTAGGCCCAAATTTTGGAACACCAATTGTACCATTAGGGTAACATTTTGGTGTTGGGAAGTAGAATTCGATCCGGAGCGCGTTTCACGCGCTCGAAATTATAACGGCGAAATTTGATTTTGTTTTACGAAAATAAAAACCCGAATTTTGAAAGTCGCGCTATGGCAGACCAAGTCGGCTGGGTTCCGGTAGAGGAGAGTGAGGCAGGGTCGGTCCAGGACCAAATTGAGGGACGGGAGGAGAGCGAAGCAGCGAGGGTAGCAGACGCACAAAATGGCGCCTCGCTGGTCACGGCACCCGCGACCGTGGCAGCGCCCCTGGTGGATTCGAACCTTTTTATGTTGCAAATGAGGGCCCTTATGGAACAAATGAGTGAGCGATTGGAAGGCAAATTGAGGGACATGAAGGACGAAGCGAGGGGTACTGGTGAGGGGTTAGACAAGAAATTTGGGAAGTTAGACAATAAATTTGAGGGGTTAGACAACGGGATAAAAGAGTTGAAAAATGGGTTAATGGGGGTAGAAAACAGAATGGCCGCTCAAGAGAATCAAATGGAAGGGATGCAAAAAGGGTTAGAGGGGTTAGAAAATAGTATGGAAGGCAAATTGAGGGACATGAGGGACCAAGCGGAAAGGGAAGTTAAACAAATGGGGCAGCAGATAGAGGGGGTCAGAATGGGGGTAGAAACCAAACTGGATGCTCACAGGGAGGAAATGGAGCAGATGAGGGTGGCATCTGGGCAGGAGATGCAAGTGATGGGAGAGGAGATCAGAAGAGGTGTGAGTGAGGAGGTCGGAGGAGTGCGCGAGGAGGTGAGGCACTGTAAGGAGCACATGGAGAAGGAGGTGAGAAAGGGGACTGTAAAATTGCAAGGGGGCATAGAGGACCTGACGCAGGAGGTGGAACAGCTGACGGAGGGACAAAAAGAACTAACGGACCAGGTAAAGAAGAACACAGCGGTAATAGGAGGGTTAAAAGCGACACAAAATGACCTAAAAAATGACTTGGTAGCGACGAAGAGGGAATGTCAGATGGTACGTGAGGGACTGACAGCAAGGTTGGACGAGGTGGTAGAGGTAATGGAGACGAAGGACCGGCAGGTGAAGATGCACATGGAAACGGTCAAGGTAGCCTTGGAGGACGAGCTTGAGGAGACGTACCGGGGAATAAAGGAGGTGAAGCAGAAATTAGAAGAAGTGGAAGAAGGGGTGAGCGAAATTAAGAAGCGACGGAGAGGGGATAAGAAAGAGACAAAAGAGGAGATAAAAGAATTGGTCCAAAGTCTGTGTTTGGATCGTGATGATGTGCTCATTAACCGGATGAGGGATTCGCAGGTGATGGAGGAAAAGCGAAGAGGAAGAGGACCCGGTGTAAGTGGTGACCAATATGGTCGTGCGTATGATGCGCCAGGTGATTTAAGAAGCTTGGGGGTCGAGATGGACCCGGGTGTTCGTGAGAGGCCGTTGGTGAAGTGTGCGACAGGTCTGGTGTGCGAAAAAGGAGGTGTGCGAGAAAGTCCGACTCTGGGGTGTGTGAGGAAAAAGTGCGTGCCAAGGAGTGAGGGTGCTGGCGGGAATGAGTCGGTCGTAGCGCGTGTGCGAGGGAGCACATGGAAGCGCGGTGTGGTAAGTGTTACAGAGGGTGTGACGGGAGAGTGTGCGCGAGAAAGGTGTGTGACGGACGGGTGCATGGGGAAAGAGTGCGCTGTCAAAGGCAAGGAAGAATGCACACCAGTGGTGAGTGTTACAGAGGGTGTAACGGGAGAGTGTGCACGAGAAAGGTGTGTGACGGACAGGTGCATGAGGAAAGAGTGCGCTGTCAAGAGTAAGGGTGAGTGCGCTGTCAAGAATGGAGGTGAGAGTAGTGAGAGTGACAAGGAGAGTGAGTTGGTTGTGACAGGTGAGCGAGGATGTACACCTGGGATGGAAGGATGCACACCTGGAATGGTAGAACGTGAGTGGGAATGCACGCTGGAGTTGGTGGTGAGGCACGTGGTTGGGTGTGCGAATGAGAGCACACCTGTGATTGTCACAGAGGAGGTGACAGAGGAGGGGGCGCGAAGAGGTGTGTTGGTGAGGTGTGCTACCAACGAATGTGTGCCAAAGTGTTCGGTGGTCAGGTGTGTGACCAAGGCTGTGAGTGGAATGAGGGTACCTGGGTGTGTAAGGAAAGGTACGAGGAGCATGGGCACGGCTGGATGTGTGAGCAAGGAACGGGCTGCGGGGTGTAAGCATGCAGGTGAAGCATCGACGTTACACGGGTTAGAGGTTAGGTCGACTTTTAGCCGAATCGGGCCCTCGGTGCGTGCTGGGCCTCGCTTTGAACGGCCGCGTCCGTGCTCCACTAGGCGGAGCGGGCGGCTGGATAGGAAGGGTCGTCATGGCGACCACTTTTTGTTGAGGCATTCCGGCAGGTCGAGATCGGGCCATGGGATGGCTCCGTGCCGAGATGGTGCGTGGGATCTCGGCCCGGGTAAGCCCCCGTCCCTGCCACAAATGCGGGACGTATCCAGCCGCTGGCAGAAAACAACCCGCATTCATGGCTTGGCTGTACGAAGCCGGGCTTTGGACAGGAATTGGCGCACCGAGAGGCATTAGTGAGTAGACTGGGTGATGAGGTTAGTGTTTTGGACCCAAAATTAGAGAAAAACAAAATTTGATGATTGGCAAAGGATTGGCAGTAATGATTGGCAGATGATGGACAGTGATTGGCAAATTTTTGATTTGTTGAAATTTGATGTGCAAAATTGGTAGTGAGCGATGGGCCCGGTGGGTAAGGGTGGCATCCCTGCCGCCCTTCCCATAGTGGGGCAAAGGAGCAATAGCTTATGGGGTGTATGGCAGTGAAAACTAGCCCGGGTGGGTTAGGTTATATTGTAGGGATCTAGCGAAGATGACATTAGGTAACGTTAAGATTAGTTAGTGACTGATACCTGTAGTGGGGACGCAGGTAGATTAGTGTGGATGATAATGACGAGGGAGCGCAATAGTTTAAAGGGACGACTGGGACGCGCAAGTTTCAGAAGGGAGTAGTTAGCTGAGATGATGCCGTGTGTATGAGGATGGAACAGGTGTGATTGCACAGGTGTGCAACTGGACAGGTGTGTGGAGCAGTGTGTGAGTAATGAGTGTTGTGGATCAGCGCGAATGCGCTTGGGGAGAGAAGGGTGCAGGTGGCACCAGGTGTGAGAGCACAGGTGTGCAGGTACAGGTGTGTGGAGAGAGTTGGAGTAAGTGGTACGGAGTGGTGTGCATGGTGCGAAGGTGTGGATGGGGGAAGAGTGGACCCCTTTCACGAGTACCCGGGGCGGGTAGTGTAAGTGTTAGGTAGAGTGTATAGGTAAATTGTGGTTGGATATTGGCATTTGTGGTGCGGTTGCAGAATGGTATTGCGGATGGGTGCATTAGTGTTGTGGAAATGGCTGGGCGTGTAGCCTGTTAGTGTGTGTAGTTGGTTGGGCACTCCACCACTGTGAGGATGTCGGCCAGGTGAGGCCGCAGGTGGGCTCTGGGAGCCGGTAGTTGTGGATGGGGCCCGAGGATCCGGAGGACGGACCCGGGTAGCCCAGTGCCAGAGAGGGCACCGAGTGGGGAGAGCGCCAGAGGGCCTTCCCCAGGTAGTTAGGTTAGGGTGAGGAGCAGGTAAGCTCGGAGGCAACTGCAGTGGTGGAGGTGTGCAGGTGGGTAGACCCGCTGGGAGAGGTACACGCCACAGCCCAGAAATTGTGCGAGGGCACCGGGAGATGAATCGGGGGAGTGAGACCCCAAATTGAAAAGCACCACAGTTTGGTCAATGGGAATTGGTTTTTAGAACCCATAGTGTAAGAGGGCCAATGGTTTGGCAGGAGAAAGACCCCGGGTAATGTAAAGTTGTTAAAGTCATTTAGGAAATAGTTAGGATTGATGAACCTGTCGCACCATACGCAGCCACTTACCTGAGGTGATGATGATGACTCCACACCTGTGTTTTCTTTGTTCTGTGTGCAGGAAGTAAGGATTGCTGTTGGATTTGTGAGACGCATCACGACGTGGATGAGACATTGGGGTGATTCCATCTCTCCCTCCTTAGGAGGGACTGATGATGAATTGGTGATAGCAAATTTTGATGTTGAATTGGTGATGGCAAATTATGATGTTGAGTTGGAGATGGCAAATTTTGATGAGAGTTGAAAATGGCAAATTTGATTGGTTAGGAGGGAGAGAAGACGAATTTGGTATATGGGAGGAACGGGGAAGACAGTAGGGACGTTTGTTGATTTGTAAAGTAGATGTTTATGGGTAGTGTTGTGTTTTGTGGATGCAGTAAGGGGTAAGGGAGGGGCAATGTAGGTTACCTGGTGGGGGGGGGGGGCGTACGGTAGGAACGTACCTGTCTCACCTGGTTCCCATGTGCCCCCAGTGTGCATCACCTTGCATTGCGTGCACTTTTGCGCCCTTACCACCTTACTCACTTGTCTTCTTCTTTTGTCTCCCACCTCCGAGGATCTGGCTTTGGGGCAGAGAGAGAGGAGAGAGAGGTGCTGGCTCCGCAGTTGTGGGCCTGCACTTTCGCTGCTTGCTGCCGGGATCGATACACCATATGGACCGCAATTTTTGTGGCCACCCACAATGGACCGCAGTTCTTTTGCGGGCAAGCACCACCCGTGATGGACCTATGGGTCAACGTGGCACCTATGCCATCCAGGTGAACCACTTTTAGTTGGCCCCCTGACGGCGACAATAAAGAAATGGACGCGGTTGGCGCCTTTCTTTATTTTTGAAAGCAGTAAGAAGGCCAAGTGCACCACACGAAGAGCAAGAGACACCTGCAGGGTTAGGGGTTGTTGTTTTTATTTTAATGAACAATGGTGACTGCACCGATTGGTGCTTGGGGTGGTGCTTCTGGTGCTTGGAAGGGGTGCTCTGCACATTATTAAAGGCCGTAAGGCCACAGAGCACTCGTGGGTTGGTGTATCGATGCTGGCATGCGTGCTCTCTCTATGCATAACATCTGCATGTGTTCCTCCAAAAACAGGTCCTGGATCGTAGTGTAAATATCAGCGTAGTCTTGTAAATAATGCTCCCTACCGGCTGTATGTTTAGTTTGCGAATTCTTTCCGCAATTCGATTATCCTGTGGGTGTGTTTCTGTGAGGAGAAGGGTGCAACGTCGCAGGGGGACATATTTACTCATTTGTGAATATCTGTAAAACTGTCGCACTCAGGGTAGAGTTAATAGTAGAGGGAACTACATCTGAGTGCCACACTAAAATAGGTAAAAATTTATCGGGTCGGGACGCCCCGAGGGTAGAGAAGGGTGCAATGTTGCGGATATGGGACTTGGCCTCCATATCCGCTTGTAAATATTCCCCTATTTCCCCAATACTCCCCAACTATCCCCAATGCCCCATTCCCTAGTCCCATTGTCTGTAAACAACACTCTGTAGAACCGACCTTCCCCTTCTTCCCCCATTAAATGTCATGCCCAGGTCCACCGCATCTCACATAGACAACTTTCGGACATCTTGCTAGTTATTCTTAGTCTATGTCAGTTAAGGACTCGTTTCCATTAATTCTGACTCTTCGTTGCACCAGAATGTGATTGTATGGCACCAGTAGTGAGTTTAGGACCTTCCCATACCTCCTCCCATCTTCCCCATGAAACAACAACTACAACAACGGCGTGCGGGGAGTGTGCGTCCTCACACCGGCTTGGTTAGCCGCCATTGACCATGCGCTCCGACGGGGTTACCACGAAGGGGCTCACTGTCAGCTCCTCGTCAAGGGCGGAGCCCGGTAACCCCCCCCCGCACCCAATAAGAAGGGCGGACCGATTCCATCTGGGGCGGAGCTAACTAGCCGAGGGCGTGTCACTCCCCGCCGGATATACGCAGCGACTTACCGGACGTGACGTCAGATGCGCCTCAGCCACGAAAGAGAACCAGACGCCACCTCCGAGGCTGTGAGACCTCCCGCATCTCTGGACCGGACCGGGTCGATTCTGTCCCTGAGCCAAGAGTGCACCTTGAGCCATCGACTACCCGCCTTCCTTGCCATCAATCCCCGTTTGAGTCAGTCTTGTCCCGTTTATCTGTCGTCTGTCGGGGCTAAGATAAGACCGTGTTTAAGTGCCCACCTTTCTATGCTGTCTCTCTTGTCTTTGTAATCTAACCTTCCGCAATATTATAACCTCCTCCGGAGGTCTTGAGAACCGTACCCCTTGTGTCGTTGCCTTAATCCCAGCCGTTGTGTCCTTTTCCTTCATTGATTTAGCATAGCGCGACTTAGTCAACGTTCGAGTATAATCGGGTAACTTGTGCGAACACGGCGGCCATTCCGCTCGGCCCAGCATAACATCAAATTCGTGTCCGTAACAATATACATAGTATATACTATATATATATATATATATATATACTGAAACGCAAAAGAAACTTACCACCTTTGAAACCTTTAAATATCAACAATAACACTGCGTGTAGTAAATGTGTGAACTTATTTGTGGACAATAGTGTCCTCACTGTCGGACAAAACGGTCACGGATGGTCACTTGAACCTTCAATGGTCACTTCATAGCACAGCTGTTGAACAGCCGTTTTGACTGTCAGTGATTAGCCAAGGGGTACGGGATGATTTTAATGAGCTGCACGTGATGTCTTGATATTGGCTTTAAAAAGGCCAGTGCAAAATGGGCATTTTGACTGAAAAATTTGACCATTTTGACCAACTTCAAAAAGACCGAAAACGCAAAAGAAACTTACCACCTTTGAAACCTTTAAATATCAACAATAACACTGCGTGTAGTAAATGTGTGAACTTATCTGTGGACAATAGTGTCCTCACTGTCAGACAAAACGGTCATGGATGGTCACTTGAACCTTCAATGGTCACTTCATAGCACAGCTGTTGAACAGCCGTTTTGACTGTCAGTGATTAGCCAAGGGGTACGGGATGATTTTAATGAGCTGCACGTGATGTCTTGATATTGGCTTTAAAAAGGCCAGTGCAAAATGGGCATTTTGACCGAAAGATTTGACCATTTTGACCAACTTCAAAAGGATCGAAAACGCAAAAGAAACTTAACACCTTTGAAACCTTTAAATACCCAGAACTGAGACCTGAGACCACCCAGAACTGAGAAACTTTCAGCATGACAACGCTCGTCCCCATGCTGCTCGCTTTACCACTGCATTTCTCCAAGGCGAGAACATCAACACCATGCAGTGGCCTGCACTCTCCCCTGACCTGAATCCCATGGCGCACCTGTGGGATGAGCTTGGGAGACGCGTAGTTGGCAGGGCCAGGACACGGGCAGAGCTGCTTCAGACATTGAGGACTGAGTGGGACAGAATCCAGCAGCAATCCATCCAAAGACTGGTAGGCAGTATACGCCGACGATGCACTGCCTGTGTCAAAAACAATGGTGGCCACACACGCTATTGAAAGGGGACTGACATTGCACCCTGTGCTGTTCTGTACTGTAGAACAAACTGATGAGATGGTGTATCTTGGTCAAAAACTTGACATGTCATCAATAAAATGCCAATGTTTCAATTAGCAATTGTTGGTTTGTTTTATTTTGAACTGTTACAATTTTATTACATTTCAAACAAGTGGTAAGTTTCTTTTGCGTTTTCGGTCTTTTTGAAGTTGGTCAAAATGGTCAAATTTTTCGGTCAAAATGCCCATTTTGCACTGGCCTTTTTAAAGCCAATATCAAGACATCACGTGCAGCTCATTAAAATCATCCCGTACCCCTTGGCTAATCACTGACAGTCAAAACGGCTGTTCAACAGCTGTGCTATGAAGTGACCATTGAAGGTTCAAGTGACCATCCGTGACCGTTTTGTCTGACAGTGAGGACACCATTGTCCACAAATAAGTTCACACATTTACTACACGCAGTGTTATTGTTGATATTTAAAGGTTTCAAAGGTGGTAAGTTTCTTTTGCGTTTCCGGTCTTTTTGAAGTTGGTCAAAATGGTCAAATTTTTCGGTCAAAATGCCCATTTTGCACTGGCCTTTTAAAAGCCAATATCAAGACATCGCGTGCAGCTCATTAAAATCATCCCGTACCCCTTGGCTAATCACTGACAGTCAAAACGGCTGTTCAACAGCTGTGCTATGAAGTGACCATTGAAGGTTCAAGTGACCATCCGTGACCGTTTTGTCTGACAGTGAGGACGCTATTGTCCACAAATAAGTTCACACATTTACTACACGCAGTGTTATTGTTGATATTTAAAGGTTTCAAAGGTGGTAAGTTTCTTTTGCGTTTCAGTATATATATATATATATATATATATATATATATATATATATATATATATATATATATATATATATATATATATATTGTTGTGGATATGAGAATGTTTTTTATTTTATTGTTGTGGTAAAATGTTGTTGTAAAAGGTTGTTGTAAAATATCACCCCTCCTCCCTCCGTTTGTGGTTGTATAAAGGTCAAAGGGCGTTCCCGTAGTTAGTCCATAAAACATACATGCAGGACACGATATATCTTTTTTGACAGTTATATCCTTATTATGTGTATTAGTGTAAGGCTGTGTCTTCCATTAATTGAAATACTCCATTGCACCAGTGAAAGAAATAGATCCCCTTTCCTTCCCATCCCCAAAATCTCCCTTTCCTTCCCATCCCCAAAACCTCCATTTCCATATTACATCCCCTCTCGTCATTGCTGAGCCCTCGATTCTCAATCACCTCCCCTCCAATAACCGCCATTGACCATGTGCTTGAGTCGGAGAAGAAAGGCGTGTCTCCACCTCGTCAGAGGGGAGGAGGGGCGTGCCCGCCCGTCGTCATCCAGGGCGGAGCCCGAGGTGAGCACCCCGATGGGCGTGTCCAAAACGCCGGCGGCGTAATCGCTGGAGGCGCTATAAAAGGCGCAAACGTAAGTGAGTAGTGAGTTGGTCTGAGTCGGTTGCCAGAGGAGGGTCAGTGGTTGCGTTGGTTGCGGTGGTAAGAAGTCGGTGGTGAGAAGTGGTGGCGTCGAGGGGTCAGTGGTTGCGTTGGTCGCGTTGAGTTGTCAATGGTGAGGAGACACCAGGGCCAAGAGAGAGAAGGTGCCAAGGGCCATTACCAGCAGTTGCGCCAGAGACGGCAGACGCGCCCTGAGCTGAGCCAGAGAGGCAGCGTTGACTCCACCAGGCAGCTTCAACCCGTTACCCCGCGGGGACCAAATAGCGGTGGCATCGGTGGCCGTCGAGGTCCAGCCGACGTCCCGTGCGGGATCAAGCCCGAACCATCTGCCCCAGCTGAACCTTCCCATTCCTCCTTCCAACATTCATTCCATTCCATCCTTCTTGTATACGTGAGTTTGTTTTGTTTGTTCTGTCCCTGGGTATTTAATTAAGTCTGTAGGTAAGCTAAAATTTGCACTGTGTCACCTGCGTCTTATGTGTTGTAAATAAAACTTGATTGCTCCTTTTTGCTTGTGTGTGTAAATAATAAACCCCATTACTCGTCTGTACGTCTTCTCGTTTTATTCCTTTTCCTCTTGCATTGCGTCGTTTTTGTCTTTTCCCTCATTGAGCAGCTGTGGTGCGATACGGCCAAAGTTCTGGGTGAATCGGGTGAGTCAGGGATCCTGTAACGGTCGCGGCAATACCAAACCGCTCGGTAACTAACATCTTAATCCGCGATCAGTAACAATTGGTGTCTGGGAGTGGGATTCGAGGCCCGAACCAAATTTTTTAAAACGAATAGAGGAAAAAATAAATTTGGTCAAAATTACGAGCTGCCGAAATTTGTTTTTTTTTAAAGAAAAACCCGAATTTTGAAATCGCGCCATGGCTGGTCAAGGCGACGGGATGCCGGTGGGAGAGATAGAGGGGTTAGGAGTAACCCAGGATCAAATGGAGGGGAGCAATGAGGAGGCGGTTGAGGGTGTATCAGGTGCGCAAAATGGCGCCTCGCACATGGCCACGGCGACCGCGCCCGCGACCGTAGCAGCGCCGCAGGTGGATTCGAACCTTTTTATGTTGCAAATGGGGGCCCTTATGGAGAGGCTAGAAGCAAAAATGGGGGTAATGGGAAACCAAATGGGGGTAATGAGGGACGAAGCGAGGGGTACCGGTGAGGAGTTAGACAAGAAATTTGGGAAGTTAGACAAAAATTTTGAGGGGTTAGACAACGGGATAAAAGAGGTGAAAAATGGGTTAATGGGGTTAGAAAATAGGATGGAGGACAAATTGCGGGAAATAGGGGAACAATCTGCCAGGGAAATCAAACAAATGGAAGAGCAGATAGAGGAGGTGAAAATCGGGGTAGAAACCAAACTGGATGCTCAGAGGGATGAATTGGGACAGATGAGGGTGGCATCTACAAAAGAGATGGGGGAGATGAAGGAGGAGATACGACGAGGTGTGGGTGAGGAGGTCTCGGGGCTACGCGAGGAGGTAAAGCGAGGTGAGAAGCGTATGGAGAAAGAGGTGAGGAATAATACGGCTAGGTTACAGGGGGGAATAGAAGATCTGACGAAGGGAGTAGAACAGCTGACAGTCGGACAAAGGGAACTAGCGGACCAAGTGGAAAAGAACACTGCAATCATCGGGGGTTTGAAAGCGACACAAAAGGACATTAAAAACGAATTAATAGCAACACAAAAGGAATGTCAGATGGTACATGAGGGACTGACGAAGAAGTTGGAGGAGGTGACAGAAGTGATGGAGACGAAGGACCGAGAGGTGAGGACGCACATCGAAACGGTTAAGGTGGCGTTAGAGGAAGAGATAGAGGGGGCGCACCGGGAGATGAAGGAGGTAAAGGAAAAATTAGAGGAGGTGGAAGAGGGGGTGAGTGAAATTAAGAAGAGACGGAGGGAAACTAAGAGGGAGATAAAGGAGGAAGTCATGGAATATGTACAAGGTCTGTGTTCAAATCATGATGAGGTGCTCACTAACCAAATAAAAAGTTTGCAGGTGGCAGAGGAGGTGCACCGACGAGGTACGGAGGTGAGTGGCAATGTATATGATGTGAGGGGAGATTCAGTCGGCTTGGGGGGTGGTGTAGACCCGGGTGTTCGTGAGGGACCAATGGTAAGATGTATGACTGGTCCGGAGTGGATGGACAGGGGAGGTGTGCAAGGAGGTTTGGCTATGGGGAGTGAGGGGGGTGCTGGTGAGCAAGGATGTGGGGGTATGGCGTGGGTAGCAGGTTGCGGAGGGGCGACCCAGGCATCGACACCAGGAGGGGTAGTGTTTGGAGGGACGGGGGACGCGCGGGAGCCCCCCGGGAATAACGTACTGTGGGAGCCCGAACGGGTTGGTCCCGCGTTGATCCCGCAAGGAGTGACGCGCGGGGTCCGACCTTCGGGCGCCCACAAGGTCCCACTCGCGCCGTATGACGGCAAGAGTGATTTGAGGGCGTACCTGGCGCAGTTTGAGTACGTGTGTAAAGGCAACGGTTGGAATCCGGACGAAGGTGGAGTACACCTGGTAGGGGCACTGCGCGGTGCGGCGGCGGAGGTGCTGACAGCTTTACCACCGGGTGCTCTCACCCTGCCAGCTCTCCGTGCGGCTTTAATTAACCGTTTCGTTATCGAGCAGCAAAGCGAGCTTGTTAAAGCTCAACTTGCGCAGCGTAAACGCAAGCCCCAGGAGACCATCGGGGAACTTGCTCACGATATTCGCCGCGCAGTAGGGATTGCACACGCAGACATGGCAGCGAGTTCCCAGGAAAGCCTGGCGCTGGATCACTTTATTCAGGCCCTTCCGGATCTGGAGCTCCGGCAACAGCTCGCCATGTGGCGCCCGCAAACCATGAGTCAGGCAGCCGACGCTGCAGCCCGTTGGGAAGCAGCGAGGCCCCTGGCCCGGGGAGGCGAGCGCCACGCAGTGGCGGTGCGTCAGATGGGGCCCGTGATGGGGGGCCCTGACCTGGAAAGCATGGTCCGGAGGTTAGTGGATCGGCGCCTGGCGGGACCTGGACCATGGCAGGCGGCCCCAGCGGTGGCACCCGGTAGTCCACGACAGAGTACCCCAATTCGGACATACAGGGGGGGGAATTTGGAATACCGGAGGCAAGCACCTTACCAGGTGAGGTGCTATAATTGTGCTCGGATGGGTCACCGTGCATGGGAGTGTCGAGCTCCGCGCCGGGACGTTTCCCGCCAACCGATGCCCTCAACTCCGCCCCGTATAGATCGGCCTAGCCGACCTCAGACACCCCCCCGCCAGGGCCCGGGAAACTAGAACGTGCCGGGCATGCAGGGCGGTGTTCGGCAGTAGGGGATGTGGAGAAGCCCTCGTTGACGCGACAGGTCATTCATTGTGGCCGAATTGGGACGGGTAGTTTGACAATTCGGTGCAAAATTGCCGGCGTGGGGGTAGACGCCGTGGTGGACACGGGAGCCAGCGCCACGATCATCAGCCCCGTAGTCCTTAATTCGAGTGCAGACGGCTGGGGTAAAATCCAGCGTCTGGAAAATCATAGTTTGCAGTTGGCTACCGGGGCAACGGCTCCGATCATAGGGCGTGGTTTTGTGACCCTCAAGTTGGGATCGGTAAAGCAAGAGATAGAGGTTTGGGTGGCGGAGGTGTGCGACCCATGCTTAATAGGGTTGGATTTGTTGACTGCCAGCGGTTGTAAAATCGACTTGAGTCGGGGGATCCTGCGATGGGGAGTGGAGGAGCTACCATTGGAGGGGGTGAGCACGGCCGAGAGGGTGGAGCTGGAGGCTCCTGAGGCCGTGACCATCCCTCCAGGGGCCGAGGCCATCGTGCCGGCCCGATGGTCAGCTCGCCCGACATGGCAGGAATCCTGCGGCCTGGTCGAACCGGTGGCAGCGCTATCCATACCTGGTTTAATCGTGGGCCGTACCCTTGTAAAAACGGACGGGCCGGTGGTGGCCGTCCGAGTAATTAATATTAGCACAGAACCACGCACTATAGTGAGGGGCACGAAGGTAGCTGGCTGCACCCCAGTTAGAGAGGTCGCGTCAGTGAGGGGCGAGAACGTCCAGCCGAGCCGGCCCCAGGGGGAGCCTTCAATAAGTTCTAGGAATTGGCCCGATCCCATTTGCGAGATGGTAAATCGTAGTAGTGTAGAGTTGGGAGGTACCCAGAGGGAGGCCTTACACAAACTGGTTGGGTCCCATTTGGACCTCTTCTCCTTGTCCACCGAGGATATTGGACGTACGGGCCTGGTGAAACATCAGATCCACACCGGTGAGGCCCGGCCTATTCGTCAGGCCGCCCGACGGCTCCCTTGGAGCAAGAGGGCGGAAGCTGACGAGCAGGTTGAAAAAATGCTCGACGCAGGTGTGATCGAGCCCTCGGGAAGTCCTTGGATGTCACCTGTTGTGCTGGTCAAAAAGAAGGATGGGACCACGCGGTTCTGCGTGGACTATCGCCAGCTAAACAACGTGACACTCAAGGACTCATATCCCCTGCCAAGAATTGATGACACCCTCGATGCCGTTGCGGGCTCAAATTGGTTCTCGACTTTGGACCTCAAGAGTGGGTATTGGCAGGTGGAGATGGAGAGGGCAGGGAAGGAGAAAACGGCATTTTCCACAGGTAAGGGACTGTATCAGTTTACTGTGATGCCGTTTGGTTTGTGTAACGCCCCCGCCACCTTTGAAAGATTGATGGAGCATGTACTAGGCGGCATGCCATGGCAATCATGCCTGGTGTACCTGGATGACGTCCTAGTACATGCCAAAACGTTCCCCCAGGCAGTAGCTAATTTGGACCAGGTGTTCGGGTGCCTCAGACAGGCAGGGTTGAAGCTGAACCCGAGTAAGTGCACTTTGTTTGCAAGAGAGGTGGCCTATCTAGGTCACGTGATCGGCCGCGAGGGGGTAAAAACGGACCCAGACAAAATTAAAGCGGTAGAGGAGTGGCCCGCACCACGTACCATCAAGGAGGTGCGGGGATTTTTGGGACTCTGCTCCTACTACCGGCGCTTTGTGGCGAAATTTGCGGAGTTGGCCCGTCCCCTCCACCGGCTTACGGAGAAGGGGACGCGATTTAATTGGACACGGGAGTGCCACGAGGCCTTCCAAAAATTGAAGGGGTGTCTAACATCCGCACCCCTTCTAGCTTACCCCACTAGTGACGGGGCATTTACCCTGGACACGGATGCGAGCCAGGAAGGATTGGGCGCAGTTTTGTCTCAGACACAGGAGGGCGTGGAGAGAGTGATTGGTTACTATAGTCGGGCCTTAAGTAGGCCCGAGCGAAATTATTGCGTCACTCGCAAAGAGTTATTGGCCATGCTGGCTGCCATGAACCATTTCCACCCGTACCTGTACGGGCGGAAATTTTTGGTTAGAACTGACCATTCCTCCTTGCAATGGCTCCTTCGGTTCAAGGAACCGGAGGGCCAAATTGCAAGGTGGTTGGAAAAGTTGCAGCAGTACGATTTTGATGTGGCCCATAGGGCCGGGAAGGCCCATGGTAATGCGGACGCACTCTCTCGGCGTCCTTGTCTGGGGGAAAACTGTTAATTTTGTGCGAGACACGAGGAGAGGGAGCAATTGGGCGATTCTGCCCCGATTCTCGTCGTCCGGGCAACCCGGGTGAGAGGGCCAATTTTGCCACTAACCGCGGACGAGGAATTTGGAGATTTGGCATGGAGCACGGCCCAGCAGGAGGATCCTGTCCTGGGGCCAGTGTTCAATTGGGTCAAATTGGGGCAAAGACCAAAGGGGGAAGAGGTCACCCCCCTCGGGGCGCAAACAAAGGCGTATTGGGCTCAGTGGCAGACCCTGGAATTGAAAGGCAACATCTTATATCGCAAGTGGGTGGAGGTTCCCTCTGATAGAACTTCCTGGCTGGTGATAGTCCCTGACAAATTCAAGAACGTCATATTGCAACAGGTGCATGGTACCCGCTCCGGCGGCCATTTGGGCAGGACAAAGACAATATCTCGGGTCCGCCGGAGGTTCTATTGGGTGAATATGGGGCGCGACATACAGGACTGGTGTCGGAGATGCGACGCCTGTTCTGCCAAAAAGGGACCAGCACGGAGGATGAGGGCCCCCCTTCAATTACATCAGGTGGGGGCCCCCCTTGAGCGGGTGGCTATGGATATTCAAGGACCGCTGCCCCGCACCCGCCACGGTAATAAGTATATCCTCGTTGTAATGGACTATTTCACCAAGTGGCCGGAGGCCTATGCCCTCCCCAACCAAGAAGCAGGGGTGGTAGCACAGGCCTTCGTAGAAGGATTTGTATGTCGGCACGGGATTCCACAGGAGCTGCACACCGATCAGGCACGAAATTTTGAGAGCCAATTACTAAAAGATGTGTGCAGACTCCTGTCAATTCGGAAAACAAGAACCACGCCCTTGCGGCCACAATCTGACGGGATGGTGGAACGGTTCAACAGAACATTGATACAACAACTGGCACTGTTCACCACCACCCGTCAGGATGACTGGGACGAACATCTCCCGTACCTGTTGATGGCCTACCGAACTAGCCAGCACGGGGCCACCGCATGCAGTCCAGCGTTGCTTATGTATGGGCGGGAGTTACGGGCTCCCGCCGACTTGCTATGCGGTCCCGTGCCAGACACCACGGATACACCGCCGAGGGAGGGTTACGCACGTCACCTGGAGGAAGGCATGGAGCGGGTCCATGCCTTCGCCCGCCGCCAGCTCCATCTGGCGGGGGCCAAGATGAAGCGCAGGTACGACGACCGGAGCCAGGGGAGTCAATACGCTCCGGGGATGAAGATTTGGTTCTTTAATCCCCGGAGGCGGAAGGGAAGGTGCCCAAAACTCACCTCCCCCTGGCAAGGCCCAGGAGTCGTCCTGTCGCAAATCTGTGACGTGGTCATTAAGATCAAAATGGGGCCACGGACCCCCCCTCGGATCGTCCATGCCGACCGGATAAGACCTTATGCCGGCGAGCAGGCGCCCTCATGGATCGCCTCGGCTCTAGATGCCGAGGCAGGACCCAGTACCTCTTGCGACGGGGGCTCGTAGCGTCAGAGGACTGGGGGGATGGTAGTGAGAGATGCCCCGATGTGGTGGGATGGCAACTCTGTCATCCCTCACGAGTGGGGCAAATGCGCTATAGTTTATGGGGTGTATGGCAGTGAAAACTAGCCCGGGTGGGTTAGGTTATATTGATAGGGATCAAGCGAAGATGACATTAGGTAACGTTAAGGTTAGGTAGCTACAGTGGACAGGTAGCTGGGGACGTAGAGAGGGTAGTTGGATGATAATGACATGGGAGCGCAATAGTTTAAAGGGACGACTGGGAAGCGCAAGTTTCAGAGGGGAGTAGTTAGCTGAGATGATGCCGTGTGTGTGAGGATTGAACAGGTGTGATTGCACAGGTGTGCAACTGAACAGGTGTATGGAGCAGTGTATGAGGGAGTAGTGGTGATTGCGTGTTGTGTTGACCAAATGGTCCAGGAAGAAAGGAGGGTGCAGGTGGCACCAGGTGTGAGGGCACAGGTGTGCAACAACAGGTGTATGTGGCTGTGTGGAATAAATGGTAGTGTGGAATATATGGAGTATTGGAATGGATGGTCGTGGAGTGAGTATGGTGGAAATTGTGGAGTGGAGTGGATGGTGCGAAGGTGTGAATGGGGGAAGAGTGGACCCCCATCACGGATACCCGGGGCGGGTAGTGTAAGTGTTAGGTAGAGGGTACAGGTAAATTGTGGTTGGATATTGGCATCTGTGGTGCGGGTGAAAGAATGGTCTTTGGATGGGTGCATTAGTGTTGTGGAAATGGCTGGGCGTGTAGCCTGTTAGTGTGTGTAGTTGGTTGGGCGCTCCACCACTGTAAGGATGTCGGCCAGGTGAGGCCGCAGGTGGGCTCTGGGAGCCGGTAGAGTTGTGGATGGGGCCCGAGGATCCGGAGGACGGACCCGGGTAGCCCAGTGCCAGAGAGGGCACCGAGTGGGGAGAGCGCCAGAGGGCCTTCCCCAGGTAGTTAGGTTAGGGTAAGGAGCAGGTAAGCTCGGAGGCAACTGCAGTGGTGGAGGTGTGCAGGTGGGTAGACCTGCTGGGAGAGCTACACGTCGCAGCCCAGAAATTGTGCGAGGCACCGGGAGATGAATCGGGGGAGTGAGACCCCAAATTAGGAAGCACCACAGTTTGGTCAATGGGAATTGGTTTTTAGAACCCATAGTGTAAGTGGCCAATGGATTGGCAGGGAAAGACCCCGGGTAGTGTAAAGTGTGTTAATGTCATTTAGAAAGTAGTTAGGATGAAGTCTCCTCGCACCATCTGCATCCACTCACCTGAGGTGACAGGTACTCCACACCATGCCATGTTTAATTATTTTTACTGTGCAAATGTTTGGATTGTGAGACGCATCATGACGTGGGTGTGACATTGTGCTTTGATGTTCCATCTCTGCCTCCTTATGAGGATTGATGATGAATTTGGTGATGGCAAATTTTGAAGTAGAGGGATTGTGGAGACGAATTTGGTATAGGGGAAATATGGGGAAGACGTGACAGTAGTGACGAATTTGTAAATGTGTAGATTTTTGTACATATGGGGTAAGGGCAAGGGTAGGGTAGGTGACAGGGGGGTGACGTACGGTAGGGACGAGCTTTCTCACTTCGCCCTCCGTACGCATTTCGCCTTGCATTGCCTTATTGATGTGTACCCTTGTGACCTTACCCCTCGCTCAATTGTCTTTCCCCTTTTGTCTCCCACATGACCTGTGCGCCATTGGGTGCCGAGGGGAGCGTGCGTGGGTCGGCCATTGTGCGCCCGAAATTCCCAGAACCAGCTGTCTGCATCGATGCACCACATTATGGACCACATGCCTGTGGCCGAGCACCACTTATGGACCCCATGGGTTGGGGCATGGCCCCTCTGCTGGAACCGGCCATGAGGGCCTGAAATCTTGCTGGCGGACCTTGGCCACAGGGCACCGATGCCCCACAGGTGAACCACACTAGTCGGCCCTGTGGGCCATAAATAAAATAAATAAAAAGGACACATTGGGTGCAAGTTTTAATACAAATAGGCCGCCAGTAAGCAAAGCAAAAGAATGACAACATCTGGAAGAACAAATAATAATAACCAGCAGAGGGAGCCGAAGAGCAAGAGATCACCTGCAGGGTTAGGGGTTGTTGATTTTATTTTTATGGAACACTGATGAACTATGGTGACTGCACCGATTGGTGCTTGGGTGCTTGTATTGGTGCGTTTTTTGGTGCGTTCATGGTGCGTCGATGCAGAGCAGACTGTCTCCCCCCCAGAAAGAACAATCACAGGTCCTGGGTTAGTTTTGTAAATAAAAATAGCGTCATTGTAAATAATGCTTCCCACCGTCAGTGTATAGTTTGAAGACCATTCCGCAATTCGGTTAACTGTGGGCGTAAGTCTGTTAGGCAGGGTGCAATGGAGCAGCGGGACACATTTATTTATGTTTTAAAACTGTCGCACTCAGGGTCAGGTTAAAAGTAGAGGGAACTACACCTACGTGCCACACTAAGGTAAAAGTTATAGGCCCGGGACGTGCCTAAGGGGAGGAGGGTGCAGTGTTGTGGATATGAGAATGTTTTTTATTTTATTGTTGTGGTAAAATGTTGTTGTAAAAGGTTGTTGTAAAATATCACCCCTCCTCCCTCCGTTTGTGGTTGTATAAAGGTCAAAGGGCGTTCCCGTAGTTAGTCCATAAAACATACATGCAGGACACGATATATCTTTTTTGACAGTTATATCCTTATTATGTGTATTAGTGTAAGGCTGTGTCTTCCATTAATTGAAATACTCCATTGCACCAGTGAAAGAAATAGATCCCCTTTCCTTCCCATCCCCAAAATCTCCCTTTCCTTCCCATCCCCAAAACCTCCATTTCCATATTACATCCCCTCTCGTCATTGCTGAGCCCTCGATTCCCAATCACCTCCCCTCCAATAACCGCCATTGACCATGTGCTTGAGTCGGAGAAGAAAGGCGTGTCTCCACCTCGTCAGAGGGGAGGAGGGGCGTGCCCGCCCGTCGTCATCCAGGGCGGAGCCCGAGGGTCGCGCGACCAACCAGGGCCGAGGTGAGCACCCCGATGGGCGTGTCCAAAACACCGGCGGCGTAATCGCTGGAGGCGCTATAAAAGGCGCAAACGGAAGTGAGTAGTGAGTTGGTCTGAGTCGGTTGCCAGAGGAGGGTCAGTGGTTGCGTTGGTTGCGGTGGTAAGAAGTCGGTGGTGAGAAGTGGTGGCGTCGAGGGGTCAGTGGTTGCGTTGGTCGCGTTGAGTTGTCAATGGTGAGGAGACACCAGGGCCAAGAGAGAGAAGGTGCCAAGGGCCATTACCAGCAGTTGCGCCAGAGACGGCAGACGCGCCCTGAGCTGAGCCAGAGAGGCAGCATTGACTCCACCAGGCAGCTTCAACCCGTTACCCCGCGGGGACCAAATAGCGGTGGCATCGGTGGCCGTCGAGGTCCAGCCGACGTCCCGTGCGGGATCAAGCCCGAACCATCTGCCCCAGCTGAACCTTCCCATTCCTCCTTCCAACATTCATTCCATTCCATCCTTCTTGTATACGTGAGTTTGTTTTGTTTGTTCTGTCCCTGGGTATTTAATTAAGTCTGTAGGTAAGCTAAAATTTGCACTGTGTCACCTGCGTCTTATGTGTTGTAAATAAAACTTGATTGTCCTTTTTGCTTGTGTGTGTAAATAATAAACCCCATTACTCGTCTGTACGTCTTCTCGTTTTATTCCTTTTCCTCTTGCATTGCGTCGTTTTTGTCTTTACCCTCATTGAGCAGCTGTGGTGCGATACGGCCAAAGTTCTGGGTGAATCGGGTGAGTCAGGGATCCTGTAACGGTCGCGGAAATACCAAACCGCTCGGTAACTAACATCTTAATCCGCGATCAGTAACAATATATATATATATATGGTATATCGTATACTAGCAGAAGTACCCAGCATTGCCGGGCGGGGGAGGGGAGGGGGAAGGGGAAGGGAGGGGAACGGGGGGGAGGAGAGGAGAGGGGGGGAGGAGAGGGGGGGGAGGGGGATGGGGGAGGGGAAGAGGATGGAGGGAGGGGGGAGGCGGTAGGGTGGAGGGGGAAGGGAAGGGGAAGGGGGAAGGGTAGGGCCAGTCAACAATGACGTTGCAGTTCTCATGGGAGGAGAGCAGCACAACAATCGCGACATCGTCCTGCATCTTCGCAACAACAGCACGAAGCGGCTTTTGGAGACTCACCGATCCTGTGACGCCCTCCAGTACCGGCGTTGCCGGACGGGGGAAAGGAGACCCGTACATTCCCAATCCGTACATTCGCCCTCTCGACTCAAGCTCACTCGGACAAAAGCCTCGCACAAATTACACCGTGAAGGCCCAATGGCCATGTCTGTGCCACAAATCAAGTACGTGAGCGAGTCTGGCGCACTGAATTGAAAATATATAGAACACTCATTCTCCGTGAAAAGTGTAGCCGCCATGTCGCCATCTTGGTTAGCACGACTCGACCAACTCGCTTCGCGGATCTCGTTTGTTTTGAACGTGTCCCAGATTTTAAAAGCCAGACAACTGTTAAAATGCCATTTTGTGCGGCAATAAACTGCTCCAATCGGTTAAGGAAGGGTTGTGGAAAGACGTTTCACAGCTGTTTCAAAGACGTTTAATTCATATCGCACAAAATCGACAAAAATCGACACAAAAAACAATCGCACAAAAGGTGAAAAAATGCAATCGCTTTTCGCTCTGAATTACTTGCAAACGCGTGACGGAAATCACCATCGCCCAGCATCGAGTGCCAACCAATATGGCGCCCGGTAGCTACATCTCCACCTATGTGGTGTGAATGGCAATGGTCATTCTATATATTTTCAGTTCAATGGTCTGGCGGAGAGGATGGAACATCACGTGATCGCTCTGAGAGAATCAGCGAGCTGCTCTGGCACCAGCTGAGATTCCGTGTATAATGTTCCTCGTTGAAATGCGCTGAGGTAAATATGAATAAAAAATATGGATCTCGTCAGATATTTTTAGGTCGGCCATGTTCTTCCCAGGCTCAATGGCCATGTCTATGCCAAATATCAAGTACGTGAGCCTCTCCGTTTAGGAGTCTATCGGTAACATACACACACACAAACACACACACACACACGAACTGTGTTTTATACATATATATATATATATGGTATATTGTATATATATATAGTATATATATAGTATATAGTATATTGTTACGGACACGACTTTGATGTTAAGGTGGGCCGAGCGGAATGGCCGCCGTATCCGTACAAGTTACCCGATTGTACTCGAACGTCGACGAAGCCGCGCTATGCTGGCTCAATAAGGAAAAGAAGACACCCGGCTGGATTATAATCACACAATACGACACCAGGGGTTCAGTTCTCAAGACCTCCGGAGGAGGTTATATTAAGGCGGAAAAGGTTAGATTACAGGGACAAGAGGGAAACATAGGAAGGTGGGCACTTAGACACAACCTTATATTAACCCTAGACAGACCACAGATAAACGGGACAACGCTGACTCACACGGGGTTTGATGGCCAGGAAAGCGGGTAGCGATCGCTCCAGGTGCACCTGTGCTCAGGGCAGGATCACGTACGGTGGGGTCCAGAGATGCTGGTGTGGTCGCTCAGCGCTCGTGGGTCGCGACTTTGGTGGAGATGCCGGGGAGGTCGCTCAGCGCTCGGGAGGGTGGCGTCTTGTCTTTCCAAGCTCGGGGCGCATCTGACGTCACGTCCGGCGCGGGGCCGCGTATATCCGGCGGGGAGTCACGCCCTCGCTCGTTAGCTCCGCCCCATATGGCATCGGCCCATGGCTTCTCATTGGGTGCGGGGGTTACCGGCTCCGCCCTTGACGAGGGGCCGACAGGGAGCCCCCTTCTGGGTAACCCCGTCGAGCACATGTTCAATGGCGGCCAACCGAGCCGGAGTGAGGACGCAAAGCCGCTGTTGTTGTGGTTGTTGTTGGAGCTTGAGATGATGGGAAGAGATGCGGGGAGGTATGGGAAGGTCCTAAACTCCTACTGGTGCCATATCATCACATTCTGGTGCAACGAAGAGTCATAATTAATGGAAACAAGTCCTTAACTGACATAGATTAAGAATAACTAGCAAGATGTCCTATAATTGTCTACGTGTGGTGCGGGGGACCTGGGCACGACATTTAATGGGGGAATGAAGGGGAAGATCGGCTCTAATGGGTGTTGTTTACAGACAATGGGACTAGGGAATGGGGTAAGGGGAGAGTTGGGGAGTATCGGAGAAGATAGGGGAATATTTACAAGCGGATATGGAGGCCAAATTCCATATTCGCAACATTGCACCCTTCTCTACCCTCGGGGCGTCCCGACCCGATAAATTTTTACCTACTTTAGTGTGGCACGCAATGTAGTTCCCTCTACTATTAACTCTACCCTGAGTGCGACAGTTTTACAGATATTCACAAATGAGTAAATATGTCCCCCTGCGACGTTGCACCCTTCTCCTCACAGAAACACACCCACAGGATAACCGAATCCGGAAAGAATTCTCAAACTAAACATACAGCCGGTAGGGAGCATTATTTACAAGACTACGCTGATATTTACACTACGATCCAGGACCTGTTTTTGGAGGAACACATGCAGATGTTATGCATAGAGAGAGCGCGCTTGCCAACATCGATACACCAACCCACGAGTGCTCTGTGGCCGACGGCCTTTAATAACGTGCAGAGCACCCTGTCCCAGCATCAAAAGCACCACCCCACCACCAATCGGTGCAGTCACCATTGTTCATTGGAATAAAAATAACTTCAACAACCCCTAACCCTGCAGGTGTCTCTTGCTCTTCTTGTGGTGCACTTGGTGGTGTTAATTATAAGTGGTTCACCTGTATGGCATAGGTGCCACGTTGACCCATAGGTCCATCCACGGGTGGTGCTTGGCCGCAAAAGAGCTGCGGTCCATTGTGGGTGGCCACAAACATTGCGGTCCATATGGTGTACCGATCCAGGCAGCGAACAGCGAAAGTGCAGGCCCACAACTGCGTCGCCAGCACCTCTCTCTCCTCTCTCTCTACCCCAAAGCCAGATCCTCGGAGGTGGGAGACAAAAACAAGACAAGTGAGCAAGGTGGTAAGGGCGCAAAAGTGCACGCAATGCAAGGTGATGCACACTGGGGGCACATGGGAACCAGGTGAGACAGGTACGTTCCTACCGTACGCCCCCCCCCACCAGGTAACCTACATGGCCCCTCCCTTACCCCTTACTGTATCAACAAAACACAACACTACCCATAAACATCTACTTTACAAATCCACAAACATCCCTACTGTCTTCCCCGTTCCTCCCATATACCAAATTCGTCTTCTCTCCCTCCTAACCAATCAAATTTGCCATTTTCAACTCTCATCAAAATTTGCCATTTTCAACTCAACATCAAAATTTGCCATCACCAATTCATCATCAGTCCCTCCTAGGGAGGGAGAGATGGAATCACCCCAATGTCTCATCCACGTCGTGATGCGTCTCACAAATCCAACAGCAATTCTCATTTCTGCAACACAAACAAAGAAAACACAGGTGTGGAGTCATCATCATCACCACAGGTAAGTGGCTGCGTATGGTGCGACAGGTTCATCAATCCTAACTATCTCCTAAATGACTTTAACAACTTTACACTACCCGGGGTCTTCCTCCGGCCAAACCATTGGCCCTCTTACACTATGGGTTCTAAAAACCAATTCCCATTGGCCAAACTGTGGTGCTCTTCAATTTGGGGTCTCACTCCCCCGATTCATCTCCCGGTGCCCTCGTACAATTTCTGGGCTGCGACGTGTACCTCTCCCAGTGGGTCTACCCACCTGCACACCTCCACCACTGCAGTTGCCTCCGAGCTTACCTGCTCCTCACCCTAACCTAACTACCTGGGGAAGGCCCTCTGGCTCTCTCCCCACTCCGTGCCCTCTCTGGCACTGGGCTGCCCGATCCACACCCGGGATCCTCAGGCACCCACTCACAACTACCGGCTCCCAGAGCCCACCTGCGGCCTCACCTGGCCGACATCCTCACAGTGGTGGAGTGCCCAACCAACTACACACACTAACAGGCTACACGCCCAGCCATTTCCACAACACTAATGCACCCATTCACAACACCATTCTGCAACCGCACCACAAATGCCAATATCCAACCACAATTTTCCTGTACCCTCTACCTAACACTTACACTACCCGCCCCGGGTACTCGTGAAAGGGGTCCACTCTTCCCCATCCACACCTTCGCACCATGCACACCACTCCGTACCACTTACTCCAACTCTCTCCACACACCTGTACTTGCACACCTGTGCTCTCACTCTTGGTGCCGCCTGCACCCTTCTCTCCCCAAGCGCATTCGCGCTGATCCACACACTCACTACTCATACACTGCTCCACACACCTGTCCAGTTGCACACCTGTGCAATCACACCTGTTCAATTCTCACACACACGGCATCATCTCAGCTAACTACTCCCTTCTGAAACTTGCGCTTCCCAGTCGTCCCTTTAACTATTGCGCTCCCTCGTCATTATAATCCACACTAATCTACCTGCGTCCCCACTACAGGTATCAGTCACTAACTAAACTTAACGTTACCTAATGTCATCTTCGCTAGATCCCTACACACAATATCCTAACCCACCCGGGCTAGTTTTCACTGCCATACACCCCATAAACTATTGCTCCTTTGCCCCCCCATATGGGAAGGATGGTGGATTTGCCATCCCACCACATCGGGGGTCTCTCACTACCAATTTTGCACATCAAATTTCAACAAATTAAAAATTTGCCAATCACTGCCCATCATCTGCCAATCACTACTGCCAATCCCTTGCCAATCATCAAATTTTGTTTTTCTCTAATTTTGGGTCCAAAACACTAACCTCATCACCCAGTCGACTCACTAATACCTCTCGGTGCGCCAATCCCTGTCCAAAGCCCGGCTTCGTAAAGCCAAGCAATGGATGCTGGTTGTTTTGTGCCAGCGGCTGGATGCGTCCGGCACTCGGTGCAGGGACGGGGGCTTACCCGTGCCGAGATCCCACGCACCACTTCGGCGTGGAGCCATCCAATGTCCCGATCTCGACCTGCCGGCACGTCTCAATAGAAAGTGGTCGCCATGACGACCCTTCCTATCGAGCTGCCCGCTCCGCCTAGTGGAGCCCGGACGCGGCCGTTCCACGCGAGGCCCAGCGTGGATCGCGCACGGCGGTCCTTTCGAACCCGCCGTGGCTCGGATCCCCGCTGGTTCTCGCGGCACGCGAAGCCCGGCACGCACCGAGGGCCCGCTTCGGCTAACAGTCGACCTGACCTTTAACCCGTGTAACGTCGATGCTTCACCTGCATGCTTACACCCCGCAGCCCGTTCCTTGCTCATACATGCAGCTGTTCCCATTCTCCTTGTACCGTTCCTTACACACCCAGGTACACCCATTCCACTCACAGCCTTGGTCACACACCTGACCACCGAACACTTTGGCACACATTCGTTGGTCGCACACCTCACCAAAACACCGCTTCGCGCCCCCTCCGCGGTCACCTCCTCTGTGACAATCACAGGTGTGCCCTCATTCGCACACCCAACCACGTGCCTCACCACCAACTCCAGCGTGCATTCCCACTCACGCTCTATGTCACTCTCACTACTTTCACCTCCATTCCTGACAGCGCACTCACCCTTACTCTTGACAGCACACTCTTTCCCCATGCACCTGTCCGTCACACACCTTTCTCGCGCACACTCTCCCGTTACACCCTCTGTAACACTCGCCACAGGTGGACACTCTTCCTTACTTCTGACAGCGCACTCTTTCCTCATGCACCTGTCTGTCACACACCTTTCTCGCGCACACTCCTGCGCACACTCTCCCGTCACACCCTCTGTAACACTCACCACACCGCGCTTCCACGTGCTCCCTCGCACACGCGCTACGACCGACTCACTCTCGCCAGCACACTCACTCCTTGGCACGCACTTTTTCCTCACACACCCCAGAGTCGGATTTTCTCGCACACCTCCTTTTTCGCACACCAGACCTGTCGCACACTTCACCAACGGCCTTTCACGAACACCCGGATCCAAACCAATCCCCAAGCTTTTTAAATCCCCTGGCGCATCATACGCACGACCATATTGGTCACCACTTACACCGGGTCCTCTTCCTCTTCGCTTCTCCTCCATCACCTGCGAATCCCTCATCCGGTTAATGAGCACATCATCACGATCCAAACACAGACTCTGGACCAATTCTTTTACCTCCTTCTTATCCTCTCTCCGTCGCTTTTTAATTTCGCTCACCCCTTCTTCCACTTCTTCTAATTTTTGCTTCATCTCCTTCATCTCTTCGTGCGCCCCTTTAAGTTCTTCCTCTAACTCCACTTTATTTTTTTCTATGTGCTCCCGCACCTCCCGCTCTTTAACCTCCATTACCTCTACCACCTTGTCCATTTTCCTCGTCAGGTCCTCATGTACCGTCTGACACTCTTTTTTAATTACCCCTACGTCCTTTTTCATCTCCTTCTGTGTCGATTTTAAACCCTCTATTACCGCTGTGTTCTTCTTTACCTGGTCCCCCAACTCCTTTTGTCCCACTGTCAGTTGTTCTACTCCCAGCGTCAACTCCTCTATACCACCTTGCAATTTTACAGTCCCCTTTCTCACCTCTTTCTCCATGCGCTCCTTACAGTGCCTCACCTCCTCGCGCACTCCTCCGACCTCCTCACTCACTCCTCTTCTGATCTCCTCTCCCATCACTTGCATCTCCTGCCCAGATGCCACCCTCATCTGCTCCATTTCCTCCCTGTGAGCATCCAGTTTGGTTTCTACCCCCATTCTGACCCCCTCTATCTGCTGCCCCATTTGGTTAACTTCCCTTTCCGCTTGGTCCCTCATGTCCCTCAATTTGCCTTCCATGGTGTTTTCTAACCCCTCTAACCCTTTTTGCATCCCTTCCATTTGATTCTCTTGAGCGGCCATTCTGTTTTCTACCCCCGTTAACCCCTCCTGTATTTCCCCTAATCTATCGTCTAATTTCCCAAATTTCATGTCTAATCCCTTAAAATTATTGTCTAATCCCTTAAAATTATTGTCTAACCCCTCACTGGTACCCCTCGCTTCGTCCCTCATTACCCCCAATTGCTCACTCCGAGCCCTCGCTTCGTCCCTCATTACCCCCAATTGCTCACTCCGAGCCCTCGCTTCGTCCCTCATTACCCCCAATTGCTCACCCTGAGCATCCATCCGGTTCCCCATTTGTCCCATTTTGGCTTCTAGCCTGTCCATAAGGGCCCCCATTTGCAGGAGGAAAAGGTTCGGATCCACCAGGGGCGCTGTCACGGTCGCCGGCGCGGTGACCAGCGAGGCGCCATTTCGCGCGTCTGCTACCCCCGCTGTTTCGCTCTCCTCACGTGTCTCAATTTGGTCCTGGACCGACCCTGCTTCACTCTCCCCTACCGGACCCCAGCCGTCTTGATCCGCCATAGCGCGACCTTCAAAATTCGAGTTTCGTAAAACAAATTCGAAATTTCGCCGTTATAATTTCGCGCGGGAAACGCGCTCCGAATCGATTTTCCCTCCCAAAATTTGGGCCTAACTAATTTAGTCCCGGGTTCGAATTCCACTCCTCGACACCAATTGTTACGGACACGACTTTGATGTTAAGGTGGGCCGAGCGGAATGGCCGCCGTATCCGTACAAGTTACCCGATTGTACTCGAACGTCGACGAAGCCGCGCTATGCTGGCTCAATAAGGAAAAGAAGACACCCGGCTGGATTATAATCACACAATACGACACCAGGGGTTCAGTTCTCAAGACCTCCGGAGGAGGTTATATTAAGGCGGAAAAGGTTAGATTACAGGGACAAGAGGGAAACATAGGAAGGTGGGCACTTAGACACAACCTTATATTAACCCTAGACAGACCACAGATAAACGGGACAACGCTGACTCACACGGGGTTTGATGGCCAGGAAAGCGGGTAGCGATCGCTCCAGGTGCACCTGTGCTCAGGGCAGGATCACGTACGGTGGGGTCCAGAGATGCTGGTGTGGTCGCTCAGCGCTCGTGGGTCGCGACTTTGGTGGAGATGCCGGGGAGGTCGCTCAGCGCTCGGGAGGGTGGCGTCTTGTCTTTCCAAGCTCGGGGCGCATCTGACGTCACGTCCGGCGCGGGGCCGCGTATATCCGGCGGGGAGTCACGCCCTCGCTCGTTAGCTCCGCCCCATATGGCATCGGCCCATGGCTTCTCATTGGGTGCGGGGGTTACCGGCTCCGCCCTTGACGAGGGGCCGACAGGGAGCCCCCTTCTGGGTAACCCCGTCGAGCACATGTTCAATGGCGGCCAACCGAGCCGGAGTGAGGACGCAAAGCCGCTGTTGTTGTGGTTGTTGTTGGAGCTTGAGATGATGGGAAGAGATGCGGGGAGGTATGGGAAGGTCCTAAACTCCTACTGGTGCCATATCATCACATTCTGGTGCAACGAAGAGTCATAATTAATGGAAACAAGTCCTTAACTGACATAGATTAAGAATAACTAGCAAGATGTCCTATAATTGTCTACGTGTGGTGCGGGGGACCTGGGCACGACATTTAATGGGGGAATGAAGGGGAAGATCGGCTCTAATGGGTGTTGTTTACAGACAATGGGACTAGGGAATGGGGTAAGGGGAGAGTTGGGGAGTATCGGAGAAGATAGGGGAATATTTACAAGCGGATATGGAGGCCAAATTCCATATTCGCAACAATATATAGGCTAACCTATCCTGGTGTTGGGCTAGTGGCTAGGGTGCCGGCTTAGGATACCTAGGATCCTGGGTTCTGAATCTCGGTCGATCGCCGAATTAATGCCAGGGGGGTTGACTCAGCCTGTCATCCTTCCGAGGTCGGCTAATTGAGTACCAGTTCACTGGTAATTCCCTGTTTGTCGTTGAAGGCGGCAAAAAGGGTTGGCGTCAGGAAGGGCATCCGGCCGTAAAACATTGCTTCAAAAAGGGGACCAAAAAAAACAACAACTACCACGGTCCCCGAAAAGGCCAACCCCCGCTTTGCGGGGAAAAATGGCCTCTAAACGGTGGTTTTTTTTAATATATAGGCTAACCCTCGCTCTCGCAGGGAAAATGGCCTTAAAATGCCTGTTGTTGTTTGTTTATATATATATATATATATATATATATATATATATATATATATAGTATATAGTATCTATATATGTATATATATAGTATTCAGTCTGAAAGAGGATTGGGAATGGGGGAGCGGGTTAACATCAAGCCCGGTAAATTCGTTATTTACTGTTGTGATATTAAGATGGGTTGTCCTCAATGAACCTCCTCAGTATCCATCGAAGGCGCCATCAATATCTTCACTTCGAGGTTTAGCAAGAACACAAAGATGTGCTTTACCATTAATAAGGCTTCTCCACAACTTGCTGTCATATATAACAAGATCTCCAAAGAGTTCATGGATCTGCAGAGATTAGAGAGTGATGGGCGGAGAAATGCAACCTTTAATACGAGCAGTGGTATACTTGTATTATATGACAAGGTAGGGCAGATTAAAGTCTATGATCATTATAGAATCTTTATCTGTAAAAATCCTGAAAATGCAGTTGGAATGCTTGCGGAGGTATCCGAGCAGGTATAAATGTAAAACTAAAGAAATTCCACTTGGACATTATGGGGTATTTTGTGTAGATAATTGACAAAAAAAATCGCAATTTAATCCATTTGAAATTCAGGCTGCAACACAACAAAATGTGAAGAGGTTAAGCGGTGTGAATACTTTCTAAAGGCACTGTATGTATGTTTCGGTCAATGCTAGGGTTGTGAAAATGGGATTTACATTTGACTGTGACTTCGCTTCCTCGTGAGCCACCACCTTTGGAGGAAGTACAATCTCAACAGCAAAACACAGAGCCAATAGAGCTGGGAGGCAATTTTGGGCATGTAGTTTGATATCATATCGTGATTACATCATTGTACTGATGAATATAATTATGTCTGTTGATGAAATTGGTGAAATTGAGGAAGATTGGGTTTTTGTGCAATAAAAGGTAGTCGTGGAATGTTTGGTTTTGGGATGGCTGGGAGACTGACCACATGCCTCCTTTCGAGAATTGTCCAAGAACCAACATGGATAATTTGCTCATTTAAACATGCGCATTGTGTTGAAAGCTTGGTGGAGAAAGGTTTGATGGATTTTATGGATTATCCTATTGACCATTAAATCAGTATCAATTGAATAATTTAACATTAAACACTATGGACATTTGTTTGAAAGCTTGGTGAGTCAATGTGTTCGCGTCAATATTTCCCCCCCACACTACTGTCCCAGAAACAACATGGACCATTTAACCATTGAATAATATGGGCATTTGGTTCAAAGCTTGGTGGGTCATTGTCCCAGAACTAACATTTCCCGACTACTCCCCTCTCCTCGCCCCTCACGTGCAAATGCCGAATGGCCCGGTGTTCATCGGCGATTTGCTAAATATTTGCACAAACAAGTGTTTATTGTACACAAATGCAGGGAGGGAAAAATGTTGGAAGGTAGTTTGACTGGCAGGGAAGATTAATTGTTTATGTTATGGGACTCGTTCGCCCATACAGGTTTTGACGAAGGTTGGGGTGATTTGGGAGTCTGAGTGAGTACAGCATCGACGGATGTATGAACAGATAGAAAATTGTGAATGATTAAAGAATGAGGGGTCCGGCTGGTGAGGGACTAACCGAGTCTGTAGGATGCATGAATGCACAAAGAACGAGCATATACCAATTGCGGGGTTTAAAGAATGACCAATGGGGTGAAGGAGGGGCTGTTGAATTGAGCTTGGGTGAAACAGCTTTTTGGTGGATTGAGCAGAGAGATTAATTGTTGAAGCGGACCAATGGTAGAGAGAGAGGAGAGAGAGGAGAGAGAGGCGAGAGAGGAGAGAGAGGAGAGAGAGGAGAGAGAGAGAGAGAGGGAGACTTGACTTTTAAGGTCTTTTATTACAAAAGTATAAAAAAGCACAACAAACCAAGTAATTCAATAGCAGTCAACAAAATAATTAAATCAAGGAATTGAAAAACATGACATTAATTATAATTAGAGCAGCAAAAAAAGTTCATCTCCCTTCACCTTTGCACCATTTTTGAACAAAGTGATCAAGCCGAGGACTCTCTCGGTAAAAATTAAATTCAATTTTAAGGCGGGCAGACACAAGGCCTTTAAAGGCTAACAAAATACTGCATTCCGGTGAGCTTGTCCCAGAGACCCGACTCTTCCGCGTAATATATATCGCGAGTTTCGCCTCGGCAAGTAAAAAATTAACGATTTGAGAACCGACATTCTCGTTAGACACAGGCATGCAGTACACAAAAATATAAGAAGAAAAACAAAAACCGAAATTCTGGAAGACATATTTCAGGAGTTGAAAAAGTGGAGCCAGCCTTTGGCATCCGACATATGCATGGAAAGTGTCCTCGGAGTGATGGCAAAAAGGGCAGTCATCAGATGTCACGAGGTTCAGTCGTTTAAGAAACGCGTTGGAAGGCAAAGAATAGTGTGCAAGCCTCCACTGTATATCTCCGGCACGTTTAGACACAGCTGATGTGTACATCGACGACCAGGTAGGAGAGGATGGAGCCCCTGCAGGTAGAAGCTCTTTCCAGTGGGTGGTCAGTGGGCTATTGGGGTTGGCAGAGATGACAACATTAAGACATTGCACGTACAGAGTAGCCTTTGCACAGGCTTGTAGAGGCTTTGTGGAAGGAGCACCAGAAAAACAAAAATCAGGGAAGTCAGGGTGCTACGTTTTTGTGTTCTGAACATCGTGCAGTAGAGGCCACGATAAATTAAAAGAGATGAACACTTTAACAATTGAACGAAGAAGTTGTCCAATTAGTCGGGCTGAGGTAACGTTGCATACTTCCGAAATCTGGTTGGGGGTCTGCCATCCAGAATAAGTATGATTAACAAAATCCTTGACAAGAAAAAAACCAGATTCGATAAAAGATTGAATTAGGGACCTACTTTGGCAATCATGGCAAAATAGGCTGTTGTAGAAAACGGGTTCACACATTAAATTCCAAAATTTATATGTATCCTTGTTTCGTACTGGGAGGAGGCACTGACCGGCATTCACGAGACTTCGATAAAAGGAGGGCAGCAAGGAGATGTCTATTCGCTGCAGATCGAGTAGAAAGAGCTCGGGGCCACACCTGAGCTTACCCGCTTGCTGCAACAAGCAAGAAGCCAGGGGCCGCCAAGACAGGACTTCCTTGTAGAGAAGTTGGCGCAAGGTGGTTCGTCGAAAAGTCAGTATTGTACTGGTAATGTCCACAAGTCCTTGACCTCC
The DNA here is from genome assembly GCF_964187855.1 of Myxine glutinosa. Taxonomy (NCBI): domain Eukaryota; kingdom Metazoa; phylum Chordata; class Myxini; order Myxiniformes; family Myxinidae; genus Myxine; species Myxine glutinosa. Next base: position 126,068,880 of record NC_136270.1, on the reverse strand, counting down.
TTTATCGAAGGGGACACTTAGAAGATCAGCTCGAAGCCGGTGCATACCGTTCCAGAAAAAATTAACAAGGATACGCTGCAAGTTAATGACTAGCGATTTGGGCGGTTGTAAGACAGCCATCCGATGCCAGAGTTTGGAACCAGCCAAGTTATTAATTATTATCAGCACTCGACCTCTATAAGACAGTAGGCTGGACAATCTTTTCCAACAATTAAGGATATGGAAGATGTGATCAACCATCTGATCCCAGTTCTTTAAGGAAAAGGTCTCATTTCCAAGAAACACACCGAGATGTTTAACACCATCATACCTCCACTGCAAAGCATTAGGCAGGGAAGGTGGGATAAATAACCCAGAAGGACCAAGACACAAGGCTTTACTCTTACTCCAATTGACAGTAGCAGAGGATGCCAAATTGAATTCACATAGAGCACTTGTGAGGGCAGCAATGTCAGACTGAGTGTTAACAATCACACACAAATCGTCAGCATACGCAAGCACCTTAACAGGATTAGCAAGAGGTGTCACCAAGAACCCAGAAAGTTTGTGGCGTAAGTGAATCAGCAAAGGTTCAATAGAAAGTGAATACAGGTACCCGGAAAGAGGGCAGCCTTGTCTAATACCTCGCTGAATAGGAAAAGGTGGACATAAACTGTTATTGATGGTCACCAAACTAAAGTTGTTGTGATACAGCAGCTTGATACAGGAAATAAAGAAGGAACCAAACCCAAACCCCTTCAAAACTTCAAGTAAATACAAATGGTCAACACTATCAAAGGCCTTTTCCTGATCTAAAAAGATCAGCCCGGTGTTAACATTCTGACAATGACAAATCGAAATCAAATCACGAACAGAAAAAATATTATCAAATATCGATCTGCCGGGAATACAATAAGACTGGTCGGGGGATACAATGTGCCCAATTAAGGTCTTTATGCGATTAGCGAGTAGCTTAGACAGGATTTTGTAATCAGTACAGAGTAGAGAGATCGGGTGCCAGTTCTCAACAAGTTGAAGATCTCCTTTTTTAGGGATTAATGAAATGATGGCACGTCTGCAGCTCAAGGGAAGTTCACCAGTTTGTATACTTTCTATGAAGACAATTAGTAGACATGGTCCCAGCAAATCCCAAAAGGTGTTGTAGAATTCCACTGGCAGCCCGTCTAAGCCAGGTGCCCTGTTGGTGGGTAAGGTCTTTAAAACATGTGAGTTCGTCCAATGTTATTTCGCCTTCAGCAGTCAAATTCTGTGTCTCAGTAAGTGTAGGCAAGGATGCGGTAAATGAATGTATGTGGTTTGAGAAAGTGTGCTTAGAGGAGTAGAGGTGAGAAAAGAAAGTCTTGATAGTAAGTTTAATGTCACTTGGATCAGTCAAAATCCTTCCGTCAGCAGAACGCAAGGACAATATTTGTTTTTGTTTTTTGGAGGCAGTTTCCAGCTTGAAGAAAAGTCTGCTCGGGTTATTTAGTTGTTGCAATTGAGTCACTCTCATCCGAAGGAGTGCACCCTTTGCACGTTCGGCCACTAATTCATTTAACAGGGCTTTATTTTCATACAACGTCTGCTGCTGCCCATTATTACGAGAGGATGACACTTTGTTTTGCAAGTGAAGAATTTGTGTCTTCACCAGATCTATATTTACATCGTGATCCCGAGTACTGTGTCGTGAGAAATTTTGACAAAAAACTCTAATTTGAGCTTTAGCGTTGTCCCACCACTGACGTAAACATGAGAACTCTTTATCCATCGTGATGTAATGTGCCCAAAAGGCCCTAAAAGATGCAACAAAGAAGAGGATGTGAAGAGGATGTGAGAGGGGGGTGAGAGAGAGGGGGGTGAGAGAGAGAGGGGTGAGAGAGAGAGAGGGGAGAGAGAGAGAGGGGTGAGAGAGAGAGGGGTGAGAGAGAGAGGGGTGAGAGAGAGAGGGGTGAGAGAGAGAGGGGTGAGTGAGAGAGGGGAGAGAGGTGAGAGAGGGGAGAGAGGGGAGAGAGGGGAGAGAGGGGAGAGAGAGGAGAGAGGGGGGAGAGAGAGAGAGAGAGACTGAGAGAGAGACTGAGAGAGAGAGAGAGAGAGAGAGAGAGAGAGAGAGAGAGAGAGAGAGAGAGAGAGAAAGAGAGAGGAGAAAGAGAGAGAGAGAGAGAGAGAGAGAGAGAGAGAGAGAGAAGAGAGAGAGAAGAGAGAGAGAGAGAGAGAGAGAGACTTTTTGTGCCCTTTTATTATAAAAATACAAGCAATTCCACAAAGCGGTTGTAAGCAAAGCAACCAGTTTAAAGAAACATTTCGTAAGGATCATGAATTCACCAAAAGGAGCAAAGGATATTTAAAGGAAACCAGCAAGTATAAAAAATTTTACAAACCAAAGGTGAAGACACAAACAAAACCACAAACAATTTCAAAGGAAATGCTCATGCAAGAGCTATGACCACATCAAGAGCAAAATTAAGCGTTTAATTAAATTAAGCGAAACATTGAGAGAGGGAGAGAGAGGGAGAAAGAGAGAGAGAGAGAGAGAGAGAGAGAGAGAGAGAGAGAGAGAGAGAGAGAGAGAGAGACAGAGACAGAGACAGAGAGAGAGAAAGAAAGAGATGAGGAAACATCACGAAACATCACACCGGGAATATACAGACAAAGCTCACAACGAATTTCCCTCCAAACCCCTGGTCAATGAGCAAAGGTAATTATCACATAAATGAGCAAAGGTAATTATCACAATTACATAAACTAGGGCATGCCCGTACTATATATAAGCTAGGACGTGCCCGTACGTGGGTGCCCGTTCCTTGCCAAAAAAAAAAAAAAAAAAAAAATTTGTGTAGGGGTGTGTGTGTGTAAACATCCTAGGGCGTGCCCGTACGTGGGTGCAAAAAAACATGCGTGCAAACAACAACAACAAAAAAAAACTTTGAAACCACGTGGCAGTAACGACCACAGAACCCCCCCCCCCCCCCCTCTATTTACATGAATGGTTTGGTCCATTCGCAACGACCACAGAACCCCCCCCCTCTATTTACATGCAATGGTTTGGTCCATTCGCAACGCCAAAGCGAACGGCGAACGGCTAAATCGCCATAGCTCGGTAAGTACTTGTCCGATTAATTTCAAACCTTGAAAAGGCACATCCTCGGGTCCCCAGCAATATACCTGGCAAGTTGCAAGTATATCGGACCCGTGGTTGTCGAGAAACAGCGGTCACAGACAAACAAACAAACGTACAAACGTACAAACGTACAAACAAACACACAGAGATTACTGGAATTATAGATAGATGAAAGAAATAACTCTCTGGGGATTCCTACTTGTACATGAATGCTCTCCCCTGGGGTACATTTTCCAAAACAGTAACTATGTATTGTTACGTTTGTGGGGGGTTGGCATGAAATACCTTAGGGAAGTAGGAATGTGTAGGTTTTAGTATGGACCATGTGACGCGAAGAAGAAGAAGAAGAAGAGGAAGCTATCTCAATGTACATAAGCAGGGTAAATATCCAGGTTAAGAGTGTTTGCATGTCGCCATAAGGAGGGTGGTTTTGTGCTAATTAATTATAGGGCTTATGTTTAATAATTCCCAAGTATGTTTTGCCTCCCTGTGATTTTTCCCGAATGTTCTTATAAAACTCAGCCGGCCAGGCGATGGGCTCCATTAGCCAACCACACCACCAGGGCCGACAGAAACCAGCACATTTACCAATTCGAAAGTAAACTCCGACGTCATCTGAACATTCCCGAAGGATGGCTGGGCTCCGCCTCAGAGGACCATTAGTGTCGATCTTGCTATAAAAATATCTTCTAGCGATTCCATGAGCGGAGTATTCGATAACGAGAATGATCGCACTGTGCTCACAACCTGCACACAAAATATGGATCTTTCGCCTCCTCTGTCCACTTTCGCATCGTCGGTCATTCGGGGTATGGGACCTCCATTAAGCGTGAGTGAATTGCCTTTAAAATGCGGGAACGGGACGATTGGGAAACGCACATTTAAAGCGCTATTAAAATATTAACTCTGACACCTCTTATCCGCCACTGTTCGATCATAACCAGCTGATTCGTTACATGGTCACGGGTTATTTAACCCTAATGTTCAAAAATTACATAACACTATTTTTGATAAAATCTGACACCCCCTCCCATGCCCCTGTAATTCCCCCTCACGCTAGAGCAGCTGCCCCCTAATATATTACATAACACTTGAAGATACCGCCTGCCCCCTCCTTCCAATCAACACTCGACCCAAACAAAGCCAATGGAAATCTAACCCGGGCAGTGCATAATCAGCAGAGGCCTACATGCCTAATGCCTTAGGCCCACCAGAAAACCAATATGGTAGCCATATTATTTCGTCTGTGTGCCATGGTGGGTGGAGTCAACAGCAAATGTGGGTGGGGTCTGGCAGCTGCCCGACCAATGGGTGCACATGTCAAAAATTCACCCCCACCCAGAACCACAACAACAACCATGCGGACCTCTTGTAGACCTGCAACATATCACAGGTAAAAAAAAAAAAAAGAGAATAACATCACCTGGTGGTTCCACCAGCTGAAACCTCTCTGGAAATACATGTCACAGTGGTTCCGTTAGCCAAGAGTTCCAAATAAATATTTACTGGTGGTTCCAGGAGCTGAGTTCTTTCTATACCAATATATACCGTTGATTCAATGCACCTACTCTCCTCAATTTAAAACACCTGGTCGTGTGAATTTATTTCTAAACTAGGGGATAAGAAACCTGCGGAGGTGGAGCAGCAAGCGTGGTATTTTCCGCTTGTTATGAACAAGGTTATCCCTCACAGACGAACATCCATATTCACAGCCTCCAAATCCTCGTCCCTGTCTAATTGGTCCACAAAGGTTCATCCTGACAGCATCCGGACTTGCAAATAAAAACCCATTTCAAGAAGCTGCTGCAGAACAAGTGATGAGCAGTGCTCAAGCCATATTGACCGGATTCTATTATACAAGAAGAACCATCACTCTAATCGTACTGTCGCCTCCAGTTTTGCTCTTCTAAGTTTGGAATCACCTCAGAAGCGTGAACGAGCCACCAGTGTGCTCTGAGATTCCCCATGGAAACATGTTTGGGAGTAGGAGTGGAGACGAGACATCTTGGACTGTAGGTGTGAGTATGTTCTAGGTAATGGGAAAGTTGAAAAAGAAAAGGCAAATGCATGAGAAGGTGTTAAAGTTTAAAATTGACAAACGAGTGAGTAGAATGTACCTTCGCACATGGCCAGATGAGATGAGCATCGGAGTTTGTCGAATTGGAAGAAGGATGGGGAGGGAGAGGAGTGGCATACAGGTAGAGTAGAGCAGGTGGGTGGTGGAGTAGAGGATAAGTCGGTAGGGGTGGGAGATGAAGTTGGGGGAGAGAGAGGAGGGGGAAAGGGCAAATCTCTACAATTGGCGATGCTATTTGCATCCGATATGATGACAGGGGCTGTTTGTAGGTTCTATGCCAATTGTGGAACCGATCTCCAAATCCCATATACAGCAACGACGTCGGTTCCTCTATTGTCGAACAATGTCCTTGTAGTTTATGTATAAAGTACAATGATGTCTCAAAAGTGTCTTTTTTCGGCACGTGATTTACTTATGAACCCCTCGATGTGTCAGGTCTTAGATAACCCGATGTAATAATTCATCTTCGTTATTCTCCTTATATGTTCGTGGTAAATGTCTGCAGCAGTTTACGATTTGGAATGGTGAGCCTTACAAAGTAAGCTTGCCACACATTTATTCAATTTGCATTGGTATTCCACTGTAATAGCTGGCATTTTGCTGGGTGGGATGCACACAAACCCAATCTCCTTGTGGCTCGTAAATGGGTTCTGTCGAGGTGTATTCGTCACGGTGTGGTGTCAGGAGTGGGATACACAGTGTTTCGCGAGGTGTAGAGTAGGTAGGGGCTGGTTGAGTTGAGAAGGGCTCGTGAAGGTTAGGGGGTTAGGGCAAGAGGACAGGCAGAGAGAGGGTTCGGGCGAGAGGTGAGGCAGAGGGTTAGGGCGAACGGCAAGGAAGAAGGTTAGGGCGAGAGGAGGGGAAGAGGGTTAGGGCTGGAGGAGGGGAAGAGGATTAGGGCGAGAGCAGAGGAAGAGGGTTAGGGCGAGAGGAGGGGAAGAGAGCTTGGGTGAGAGGAGAAGAAGAGGGTTAGGGCGAGAGCAGAGAAAGAGGGTTAGGATGAGAGGAGGAGGAGAGGGCTAGGGCGAGAGGAGAGGAAGAGGGTTAGGATGAGAGGAGGAGGAGAGCGCTAGGGCGAGAGGAGAGGAAGAGGGTTATGGCGAGAACAGAGGAAGAGGGTTAGGGTGAGAGGAGGGGCAGAGAGCTAGGAAGAGAGGAGAAGAAGAGGGAACGGGCGAGAGCAGAGAAAGAGGGATAGGGCGAGAGCAGAGAAAGAGGGTTTGGGCGAGAGCAGAAGAAGAGGGTTAGGGCGAGAGGAAGGGAAGAGGACTAGGGCGAGAGCAGAGGAAGAGGGTTAGGGCGAGAGGAGGGGAAGAGGACTAGAGCGAGAGCAGAGAAAGAGGGTTAGGGTGACAGGAGTGGAAGAGAGCTTGGGTGAGAGGAGAAGAAGAGGATTAGGGCGAGAGCAGAGAAAGAGGGTTAGGATGAGAGGAGGAGGAGAGGGCTAGGGCGAGAGGAGAGGAAGAGGGATAGGGCAAGAGCAGAGAAAGAGGGTTTTGGCGAGAGCAGAAGAAGAGGGTTAGGGCGAGAGGAAGGGAAGAGGACTAGGGCAAGAGCAGAGGAAGAGGGTTAGGGCGAGAGGAGGGGAAGAGGACTAGGGCGAGAGCAGAGAAAGAGGGTTAGGGTGACAGGAGGGGAAGAGAGCTTGGGCGAGAGGAGAAGAAGAGGGTTAGGGCGAGAGCAGAGAAAGAGGGTTAGGATGAGAGGAGGAGGAGAGGGCTAGGGCGAGAGGAGAGGAAGAGGGATAGGGCGAGAGCAGAGAAAGAGGGTTTGGGCGAGAGCAGAAGAAGAGGGCTAGGGCGAGAGGAGGGGAAGAGGACTAGGGCGAGAGCAGAGAAAGAGGGTTAGGGCGAGAGCAGAGGAAGAGGGTTAGGGCGAGAGGAGGGGAAGAGAGCTCCGGCGAGAGCAGAGGAAGAGGGTTAGGGCGAGAGCAGAGAAAGAGGGTTAGGGAGAGAGGAGGGGAACAGGGCTAGGGCGAGAGCAGAGACAGAGGGTTAGGGCGAGAGGAGAGGAAGAGGGTTAGGGCGAGAGCAGAGGAAGAGGGTTAGGGTGAGAGGAGTGGAAGAGGGATAGGACGAGAGCAGAGAAATAGGGTTAAGGCGAGAGCAGAGAAAGAGGGTTAGGGCGAGAGGAGTGGGTTAGGGTGAGAGGAGTGGGTTAGGGTGAGAGGAAAGTGTTAGGGCGAGAGGAGTGGGTTAGGGTGAGAGGAGTGGGTTAGGGTGAGAGGAAAGTGTTAGGGCGAGAGGAGTGGGTTAGGGCGAGAGGAGTGGGTTAGGGCGAGAGGAGTGGGTTAGGGCGAGAGGAGTGGGTTAGGGCGAGAGGAGTGTGTTAGGGTGAGAGGAGTGGGTTAGGGTGAGAGGAGTTGGTTAGGGTGAGAGGAGTGGGTTAGGGCGAGAGGAGTGGGTTAGGGTGAGAGGAGAGTGTTAGGGCGAGAGGAGTGGGTTAGAGCGAGAGGAGATAGGGCAGTTCGAGAGGACGGTTAAGTCAGCGTATGGTTCGAGAAGATGGTTTGAGGGAATGGTTAGGCCAAGAGGATGGGTAGGTTGAGGGGATAGTATGAGGAGACAATTCTAAGGAACAACGCAAGGGGACGGTTCGAGGGGATGGCTGGAGGAGACGGTTGAAGGGGACGGCTCGAGGGGATGGCTTGAGCGGACAGCTCATGCGAACAGTTAGATTGAGGGGACAGTTCGAGGGAATGGTTCAGTGGACGGCTCGAGGGGACGGTTATGTCGAAGGGATGGTTCAAGGGGATGGTTCGAGGGCATTGTTCGAAGGGATGGCTTGAGGAGATGGTTCGAGGGCATGGTTTGAGGGGACGACTCGAGGGGATGGTTATGTCGAAGGGATGGTTCCAGGAGATGGCTAGGCCAAAAGGATGGTTCGAGGGGACGGTTAGGTCGAAGGGATGGTTCAAGGGGATGGTTCGAGGGCATTGTTCGAAGGGATGGCTTGAGGAGATGGTTCGAGGGCATGGTTTGAGGGGACGACTCGAGGGGACGGTTATGTCGAAGGGATGGTTCCAGGAGATGGCTAGGCCAAAAGGATGGTTCGAGGGGACGGTTAGGTCGAAGGGATGGTTCGAATGGATGGTTTGAGGGGATGGTTCAAGGGGATGGTTTTAGGGGACGGCTCGAGGGAATTGTTCGAAGGGATGGTTCAAGGGGATGGTTCGAGGGCATTGTTCGAAGGGATGGCTTGAGGAGATGGTTCGAGGGCATGGTTTGAGGGGACGGCTCGAGGGGACGGTTTGAGGGGATGGTTTGAGGGGACCGTTCGAGGGTGTGGTTCGAGGGGATGGCTCGAGGGGATTGTTTGAATGGAAGGTTCGAAGGGACGGCTCGAGGGTATGGTTTGAGGAGCAGCTCGAGGAGATTGTTCGAAGGGATGGTTGGAGGTGACGGTTCGATGGGATGATTCAATGGGAAGGTTCGAGGGGATGGTTTGATGGGAGGATTCCATGGGATGATTCAATGGGAAGGATCGAGGGGATGACTCGATGGGATGATTCGATGGGAAGGTTCGATGGGATGATTCGATGGGAAGGTTCGATGGGATGATTCGACAGGAAGGTTCGAGGGGACGGTTCGATGGGACGATTCGATGGGAAGGTTCGAGGGGATGATTCGATGGGATGATTCGATGGGAAGGTTTGAAGGGATGATTCGATGGGAAGGTTCGAGGGGATGATTCGATGGGATGACTTGATGGGAAGGTTCGAGGGGATCATTCGATGGGATGATTCGATGGAAAGGTTCGAGGGGATGATTCAATGGGAAGCTTCGAGGGGATGATTATATAGTATGGTTCGAGGTGATGCTTCGATGGGATGATTCAATGGGAACGTTCGAGGGGATGATTCGATGGGATGATTCAATGGGAAGGTTCGATGGGAAGGTTTGGGGGAACGGTTCAGGGGATGATTCGATGCGATGAATCTATGGGATGGTTTGATGGGAAGGTTCGAATGGATGATTCGATGGGATGATTTGATGGGAAGGTTCAAGGGGATGATTCGATGGGATGGTTCGATGGGAAGGTTCGAGGGGATGATTCGATGGGAAGGTTCGAGGGGATGATTCGATGGGATGAATCTATGGGATGGTTTGATGGTAAGGTTCGAATGGATGATTCGATAGGATGATTCGATGGGATGATTTGATGGGAAGGTTCGAGGGGATTATTCGATGGGAAGGTTTGAGGAGGTGATTCGATGGGAAGCTTCGAGGGGATGATTCGATGGGATGGTTCGATGGGAAGGTTCGAGGAGATGGTTCAGGGGATGATTCGATGGGATGGTTCGATGGGAAGGTTCGATGGGAAGGTTCGAGGGGATGATTCAATGGGATGGTTCAGGGGATGATTCGATGGGATGATTCGATGGGATGGTTCGATGGGAAGGTTCGAGGGGATGATTCAATGGGAAGGTTCGAGGGGATGATTCGATGGAATGATTCGAAGGGATGATTCGATGGGAAGGTTCGAGGTGATGATTCGAAGGGAAGGTTCGAGGGGATGATTCGATGGGATGATTCGATGGGATGATTCGATGGGAAGGTTTGAGTGGATGATTCGATTTTTATTTTTTATTTTTTTATTTTTTTGTATACAAGATCGAGGCTCGTGAAAGAGCGAACATTAATCACACAGAAAGACAAACCGACACATAAAACATATAACATCGGGAGCGGTAGACAAGATGGGGAGAGAGGGGGAAGGACACAAACACAACATTTGAGAGCAGGGACCGAGAGACATGGAGACATCGAGAGATCTGAGAGAGGGCGAGGGCTTTGGGGGGGGGGCATGGGAAGGGGGCGGTGGGAGAGGTATAAAACATATGGACACTGCCAGGACTTCCAGGAAAGAAGTTGGAATTTCAAACAAGGTGGATCTGGGGTGAATTAGCGGGGGTAGAAAAGATCAAGGTTTTGGATGGGGGAAGATAAGAGATGGTGGTGAACAGCTGTTTTAAAGACCTGGAGGGAGGAGTGGGATTGAAGGGAGTGAGGGAGTTTGTTCCAGAGGCGGGAGAAAAGAGGAATGAAAGAGTGAAGGTGAGCAGAGAGCCGAGATTTCGGCAGTTTAACCATCAGAGGGTTGCTGGCAGATCTTGTGCGACCTGTAGGAATATTTGGGGGACAGAGCACAGAGAGAGCTGGGGGTGCAAGGCCGGAGAGGAGTCGGTAGAAGACAGAAAGACCACCTACCTGCCTGCGGTGAGTGAGTGAAAGGCCCTCAGAGATAGCTTCATCGCGTGAGATTCCAATAATTCTGAAAGCTTTGGTTTCAACAGCGTGAAGCCGAGCTAGGTGTGAGGCAGGAGCACCGGCCCATAGGGGAGAACAGTATTCCATTGAGCTGCGGATGAAAGCCTTGTATGTGGTGAGGAGCTCAGGTGTGCCGAGGAAGGACTTCGCACGACGGAGGATGCCCAGTCGGCGACTGGCTTTGGAGGCCAGCTTGGAAATGTGGTTTTCCCAAGAAAGATCATGGCAGATAGTGAGACCCAAAATCTTGAGCGACAGAACTTCTTGGAGAGGATTGTTGAGAAAGTAGATGGGAGGGTTGTCCAGTCGATCTTTTCGGAGAGACATAGTAAGAGTGTGAGATTTGTCAGGATTGAAAGACATGTTCCACTTGTTTGACCAGTCTGTGATTTTGTCCAGGTCTTCAGAGAGTGAGGAGGCAGCAGACTGCCGATCTGAGGGAAGAGGAATGGAGCGGCAGAGAGTGGAGTCATCAGCAAAGAGATAGAGAGGATTTTCGAGAGAGTCAGAGAGATCATTGATGAAGACCAGAAAAAGCACGGGGCCCAGAACACTGCCTTGGGGAACTCCAGCCTGAACAGGAAGAGGAGATGAGAGAAACCCATTCAGGGCCACACGTTGACGACGACTAGAGAGGAAGTCCGCCAGCCATGCGTGGAGATTTCCATGGATACCAAAGGAGGAGAGTTTGGTGAGCAGAGCGGGGTGCCAGACCGTGTCGAAGGCACGTGATATGTCGAGGGAGACAGCTCTAATTTCCTGTTTGGCATTGAGGACCTCCATCCATTGTTGAGACAGCAGAAGCAGCATGTCCAGAGTAGAGTGACCTGGTCTGAAACCAAATTGATGATCAGAGATCAAGCCATTGGAGAAGAGGAAAGATTTCATATCCGAAGCAATGATGGATTCCATGACTTTGCTGATAATTGGGAGAAGGCTGATTGGTCTGTAGTTGCTAGGATCTGTTTTTGCACCTTTTTTGTGCAAAGCGGTGATGTTGGCTGATTTCCAAGCAGATGGCAGTTGACCTTGAGCAAAAGAGAGGGTGAAGAGAACAGAGAGAGGGTGAGATAGAGCAGCAGAGCAGGATTTTAGGACCCGTGGGCTGATGCCGTCGGGTCCAGTTGCAGAATCAGAGTCGAGGGTTGACAGAAACTTTTCCACCTTGTCAGGAGGAAAGGACACGGAGTCCAGGAGCAGCAGGGTACGACGGGGTATGGTGGGTACAGAGAGGGATGGGTTTGGGACACAAGATTTAGAGGCAAACACAGAGTTGAGGCATTCAGCTTTTTCACGTGCGGAGTCAGCTGTGTAGCCGTTTGAGGTAAGGGAGGGGATGGAGGGGGAACAAACACCAGAAACGGATTTGACCAGACGCCACCAGGATTTGGAAGAGGGAGACAGATAAGAGAGTTCGGTCTTGAGAACGGAGAGATATTGTTTCCTGGCTCTCCTGAGGGTGGACACACACTTGTTTCGGGCTTTGTGAAAGGAAATGAGATTTCCTTCCGTTGGATTTGCTTTCCAGGAGACGAAGGCAAGTTGTTTCTGGGCAACAGCCTCACCACAAGATTCCGTGTACCATGGACGGGAGGAAGGGTATGACAACTGAAGACGAGATGGGATAAATCTGTGCATGAGAGAGAGCAATTTACTTTGGAAGAATTCCCAGGATGAGTTGATGTCAGAGGTGGTAGAGATGGGAGACCAGTCCAGATGATTGATGGCTGCTTGAAGACCGTGCCAGTTGGCCTGAGTGAAATGCCAGACTCGTCGACGCTGAGCAGGCTCCCTGAGGATGGTCAGAGAGATGTCCACTTTAACAAGGACATGATCAGATGATCCGATCGGAGCAGAAGAAGAGCAGCAGACATTTTCAGGGAAGTTAGTCATAACCAAGTCCAGAAGAGAAGATGTTCCGTTGACTGAGATCCGGGTCGGGAAATTGACAGATTGTGTCAGTCCCAGTGAGTCGCAGAAGTCCTTTGCTGAAGAGCCATGGCTGGTGAGAGAGGTACCCACACCCAGCCAACTGGCATGGTGACAATTGAAATCACCACATATGAGGAAGAGAGAGTTGGGATGAGTAGATAGAAGTTGGTCCATATCATCAGACAGCGAGATGTAGATGGAGTCATCACTGTTTGGTGGACGGTACAACACACATATGAACAAGAGATGGGAGCGAAGGGGAAGCCGTAGCCAGAGGTATTCCTGGGGGTGAGGTGGAGAGAGTGCAGTGCAGGGCGAGTGAGGAAGAGAGTTTTTGATAAAGATAGCAACCCCGCCTCCAGGACGAGGCTCAGGTCTATCATACCGGAGGAGGGAGTAGCCCGGGAGAGATACTATGGAATCAGAGACATCATAAAGGAGGAAAGTTTCTGTTAAGCAGATCACGTCTGGTTTGACAGAAGCAACCTGTATGGAGAGATCAGTTAAGTTTTAACGAAGGCCCCGGATGTTTGAGGTCCATACCGTTAATGAAGAGGAAGGGGGAGCATCAGATACAGAACAGGGGGGAGGAGGGGTAGGGTAAGATGTGGAAGAGGTGGAAGAGATAGGGAGAGCTGTTGAAGGTGTGTCAGAGATTTCAGAATAGCTCGGAGAAAGGGAAGGATGGGGCGGACAAAAGGTTTGATGGTGATTGGGTGAGCCACAATGAGGTGTTATTTGAGGAGGGGGAAGAGCGAGGCAGAAGGTTGGGGGAGATGGAGGTGAGAGTTTGAAGGGGGAAGAAGCGGGGAGGACGCTTTGAGGAGGGGGAGTGAGAGGGGGGAAATTGAGAAGCAATGAGGGTGGGGAGATTTGAAGGGGAGGGGTGAGGGGGGAGTTTGGGAGGGAAGGGACAAGGGGAGGGGACAAGGTTCGAGGGGATGATTCGATTGGATGATTCAATGGGAGGATTCGATGGGATGATTCGATGGGAAGATTCGATGGGAAGATTCGATGGGAAGGTTCGAGGGGATGATTCAATGGGATGATTCGATGGGAAGGTTCGAGGGGATGATTCGATGGGAAGGTTCGAGGGGATGATTCGATGGGATGATTCGATGGGAAGGTTCGAGGGGATGATTCGATGGGAAGGTTCGAGGGGATGATTCGATGGGATGATTGAATGGGAAGCTTCGATGGGGATTATTCGATGGGATGATTCGATGGGAAGGTTCGAGGGGATGATTCAATGGGATGATTCGATGGGAAGGTTCGAGGGGATGAATCGATGGGAAGGTTCGAGGGGATGATTCGATGGGATGATTGAATGGGAAGCTTCGATGGGGATTATTCGATGGGATGATTCGATGAGAAGGTTCGAGGGGATGATTCAATGGGAAGGTTCGAGGGGATGATTCGATAGGAAGGTTCGAGAGGATTATTCGATGGGATGATTCGATAGGAAGGTTCGAGGGGATGATTCGATGGGAAGGTTCGAGGGGATGATTCGATAGGATGATTCGATGGGAAGGTTCGAGGGGATGATTTGAGGGGATGATTCAATGCGAAGGTTCGAGGGGATGATTCGATGGGAAGGTTCGAGGGGATGATTTGATAGGATGATTCGATGGGAAGGTTCGAGTGGAAGATTTGAGGGGAAGATTTGAGGGGATGATTCGAGGGGAAGGTTCGAGGGGATGATTCGATGGGATGATTCGATGGGAAGGTTCGAGGGGATGATTCGATGGGAAGGTTCGAGGGGATGATTCGATGGGAAGGTTCGATGGGATGGTTCGAGGGGATGATTTGATAGGATGATTCGTTGGGAAGGTTTGAGGGGATGATTTGATAGGATGATTCGATGGGAAGGTTCGAGGGGATGATTCGATAGGATGATTCGATGGGAAGGTTTGAGGGGATGATTTGAGGGGATGATTCAATGCGAAGGTTCGAGGGGATGATTCGATGGGAAGGTTCGAGGGGATGATTTGATAGGATGATTCGATGGGAAGGTTCGAGTGGAAGATTTGAGGGGAAGATTTGAGGGGATGATTCGATGGGAAGGTTCGAGGGGATGATTCGATGGGATGATTCGATGGGAAGGTTCGAGGGGATGATTCGATGGGAAGGTTCGAGGGGATGATTCGATGGGAAGGTTCGAGGGGATGATTCGATGGGAAGGTTCGATGGGATGGTTCGAGGGGATGATTCGATGGGATGATTCGTTGGGAAGGTTTGAGGGGATGATTCGAGGGGATGATTCGATGGGAAGGTTCGAGGGTATGATTCGATGGGATGATTCGATGGGAAGGTTCGATGGGATGATTCGATGGGATGATTCGATGGGATGATTCGATGGGAAGGTTCGATGGGATGATTCGATGGGATGATTCAATGGGAAGATTCGATGGGATGATTCAAGGGGATGATTCGATGGGAAGGTTCTATGGGAAGGTTCGATGGGATGATTCGATGGGATGATTCGATGGGAAGGTTCGAGGGGATGATTCGATGGGAAGGTTCTATGGGAAGGTTCGATGGGATGATTCGATGGGATGATTCGATGGGATGATTCGATGGGATGATTCGATGGGAAGATTCGATGGGATGATTCGAGGGGATGATTCGAGGGGATGATTCGATGGCAAGGTTCTATGGGAAGGTTCGATGGGATGATTCGAGGGGATGATTCGATGGGAAGGTTCTATGGGAAGGTTCGATGGGAAGGTTCGATGGGATGATTCGAGGGGATGATTCGATGGGAAGGTTCGAGGGGATGATTCGATGGGAAGGTTCTATGGGAAGGTTCGATGGGAAGGTTCGAGGGGATGATTCGATGGGAAGGTTCTATGGGAAGGTTCGATGGGAAGGTTCGATGGGATGATTCGAGGGGATGATTCGATGGGAAGGTTCTATGGGAAGGTTCGATGGGATGATTCGATGGGAAGGTTCGATGGGATGATTCGATGGGATGATTCGAGGGGATGATTCGAGGGGATGATTCGATGGGAAGGTTCGATGGGAAGGTTCGATGGGATGATTCGATGGGATGATTCGAGGGGATGATTCGAGGGGATGATTCGATGGCAAGGTTCTATGGGAAGGTTCGATGGGATGATTCGAGGGGATGATTCGATGGGAAGGTTCGATGATAATACCACAGTGGGTTCGAGTGCTTTTCCCGAATGCAAAGCGAGGAGAGTTTGAAAGATTTCTTTTTCGAATGATTAATTAATTAGTAATGTCATGATGACGAAATTGAAGGTGAAGTTCGCGCACGTTCGACCCAACTGAACGAACTCACCTGTTAGTGACGAATTGATGATTTGTCTAGATTTGTGTTTCCGTGTCGACAATTTGCACCTTTTGTGAAGCGTTTTAGTCGGAATGTGCAAACATGGGTGTGGACCACAAGGTAGTATAAACTTTAGGCGTTCACGGTAAATGAAAAAACAAACAAACAGGAATCAGGAAGGTGTGAAGACCATGGAAGACAGACAGGTGTATATGAGCGAATGGAGTTACATGGAACGGCCTGGAGTGCCCCGAAGCAGATGCTCCGACGTGTTCGGCACCTGCGAGTTACCTGGTCCGACGAGCCGGAAATAACGGTGAGTGAAATACGAGAAAAAAGCGCGCGCGATGCTCGGACTCCAGACATGAGCAGCGGAGCGTCGCGTGTCCGTGGACATCGATCGGACGAATATCGCGACACGAAAAAGCCTTGATAAGACGAAGAGTCTCGGGGTAACTTGGGTCCCTGGTAAAGTACCGAACTTGGTGCGGTCTCTCGTGCACCGAACATCCATTTACCGGTACCGGTACTTGTCTTTCACTTTGTATCGCTCGTGTTCTTCGTGTCCACCTTGTTCACTCGATCCCGGACCAACACGCGTACTCTTTCATTCACTTTACTGTTTCACTTGGAATTGTGCTTTGGATTTCCTTCCCTTCTGGTTCGAACATTCGATCCCGCTTTGGATCGCGGGAAACGGCGCACCCTGTGTCCTCCTCTCTGGGCTCCGTTTTCTCAACCCCAACCCCACCTCCATTTGTCTCTCCCTCAACTTCCGCGCTCTCATGAACGCTGGACCTCCCTCCCTCTCAACCCCCCATCCTCTCAAGTAACATCCTCTCTCAAACCTCCCTCACTCTCTCCCTCCCTTTCCCCACATCGCTGAACCTTCCTCACTCTCTCCCTCCCTTTCCCCCCATCGCTGGACCTCTCTCACTCTCTCTCTCCCTTTTCCCCCATCGCTGAACCTCCCTCACTCTCTCTCTTCCTTTCCCCCCATCGCTGGACCTTCCTCACTCTCTCCATCCCTTTCCCCCCATCGCTGGACCTCCCTTCTCTCTCAACCCCCCATCGCCCCCACCATCCTCTCAAGTAACATCCTCTCTCAAACCTCCCTCACTCTCTCCCTCCCTTTCCCCACATCGCTGAACCTTCCTCACTCTCTCCATCCCTTTCCCCCCCATCGCTGGACCTCCCTTCTCTCTCAACCCCCCATCGCCCCCACCATCCTCTCAAGTAACATCCTCTCTCAAACCTTCCTCACTCTCTCTCTCTGCCTTCCCCCCATCGCTGGACCTCCCTCGCTCTCTCTCCCGATCCCCTCCCCGCTGGCGACCGCAGATAGCGCTGACATGCCCGTGTCGTGGCCGCTCTTGCTGCTCCTCGTGGCCCCAGCTTGGCTGCTCGCAGGTGACTTTTCCATCCGGAATGTTTACTCCGACGGGCGGGAATGCCGGGGGAGGGAGGGGGGATGGGATGGAAATGTGTGGGGTGCCGATTGGGGGGGGGGATGTGTGGGGTGCCGATTGGGGGGGGGGGGGATGTGTGGGGTGCCGATTGGGGAGGGGGTGTGTGGAGTGCCGATTGGGGAGGGGTGTGTGGGGTGCCGATTGGGGGAGGTGCCGATTGGGGTGGGGATGTGTGGGGTGCCGATTGGGGAGGGGGTGTGTGGAGTGCCGATTCGGGAGGGGTGTGTGGGGTGCCGAATGGGGAGGGGATGTGTGGGATGCCGATTGGGGAGGGGATGTGTGGGGTGCCGATTGGGGAGGGGGTGTGTGGGGTGCCGATTGGGGAGGGGATGTGTGGGATGCCGATTGGGGAGGGGATGTGTGGGGTGCCGATTGGGGAGGGGATGTGTGGAGTGCCGATTGGGGAGGGGGTGTGTGGGGTGCCGATTGGGAAGGGGGTGTGTGGGGTGCCGATTGGGGAGGGGGTGTGTGGGGTGCCGATTGGGGAGGGGGTGTGTGGGGTGCCGATTGGGGAGGGGGTGTGTGGGGTGCCGATTGGGGAGGGGATGTGTGGGATGCCGATTGGGGAGGGGATGTGTGGGGTGCCGATTGGGGAGGGGATGTGTGGAGTGCCGATTGGGGAGGGGGTGTGTGGGGTGCCGATTGGGAAGGGGGTGTGTGGGGTGCCGATTGGGGAGGGGGTGTGTGGGGTGCCGATTGGGGAGGGGGTGTGTGGGGTGCCGATTGGGGAGGGGGTGTGTGGAGTGCCGATTGGGGAGGGGGTGTGTGGGGTGCCGATTGGGGAGGGGATGTGTGGAGTGCCGATTGGGGAGGAGATGTGTGGGGTGGCGATTGGGGAGGGGATGTGTGGGGTGCCGATTGGGGGGGGCGATGTGCGGGGTGCCGATTGGGGAGGGGATGTGTGGGGTGCCGATTGGGGAGGGGATGTGTGGGGTGCCGATTGGGGGGGGGGATGTGTGGGGTGCCGATTGGGGAGGGGATGTGTGGGGTGCCGATTGGGGAGGGGATGTGTGGTGTGCCGATTGGGGGGGGGGGGGATGTGTGGGGTGCCCGGCCGCAAGGAGGTGGGGTGGGGGGAGGGGGGGGAATCTGTCGGGTGCCGAGGAGGGGGGGGGGGGAATGGTGGGGTGCCCGGCCGTGTTCATATTGTGAGGATCCACTGTGCTGATTGGTGCTGTTATTGTGAGGATCCACTATGATTGGTGCTGTGTTATTGCGAGGATCCACTATGATTGGTGCTGTGTTATTGTGAGGATCCACTATGATTTGTGCTGTGTTATTGTGAGGATCCACTGTGTTCATTGGTGCTGTTATAGTAAGGATCCACTGTGTTCATTGGTGCTGTGTTATAGTGAGGATCCACTATGATTGGTGCTGTTATAGTAAGGATCCACTGTGTTCATTGGTGCTGTTATTGTGAGGATCCACTATGATTGGTGCTGTGTTATAGTGAGGATCCACTATGATTGGTGCTGTTATAGTAAGGATCCACTGTGTTCATTGGTGCTGTTATTGTGAGGATCCACTATGATTGGTGCTGTTATAGTAAGGATCCACTGTGTTCATTGGTGCTGTTATAGTGAGGATCCACTGTGTTCATTGGTGCTGTTATTGTGAGGATCCACTATGATTGGTGCTGTGTTATAGTGATGATCCACTGTGTTCGTTGGTGCTGTTATTGTGAGGATCCACTATGATTGGTGCTGTGTTATAGTGATGATCCACTATGAGGGGTGTTATAGTGAGGATCCACTATGATTGCTGCTGTGTTATAGTGATGATCCACTATGATTGGTGCTGTTTCGTGATGATCCACTGTGATTGGTGCTGTGTTATAGTGATGATCCACTGATTGGTGCTGTGTTATAGTGATGATCCACTATGATTGGTGCTGTTTCGTGATGATCCACTATGATTGGTGCTGTGTTTCGTGATGATCCACTATGATTGGTGCTGTGTTATAGTGATGATCCACTATGATTGGTGCTGTGTTATAGTGATGATCCACTATGATTGGTGCTGTTTCGTGATGATCCACTATGATTGGTGCTGTGTTTCGTGATGATCCACTGATTGGTGCTGTGGTATAGTGATGATCCACTATGATTGGTGCTGTGTTATAGTGATGATCCACTATGATTGGTGCTGTGTTATAGTGATGATCCACTATGATTGGTGCTGTGTTATAGTGATGATCCACTATGATTGGTGCTGTTTCATGAGGATCCACTATGATTGGTGCTGTGTTATAGTGATGATCCACTATGATTGGTGCTGTGTTATAGTGATGATCCACTGATTGGTGCTGTGTTATAGTGATGATCCACTATGATTGGTGCTGTGGTATAGTGATGATCCACTATGATTGGTGCTGTGTTATAGTGATGATCCACTATGATTGGTGCTGTGTTATAGTGATGATCCACTATGATTAGTGCTGTGTTATAGTGATCATCCACTATGATTGGTGCTGTGTTTTAGTGATGATCCACAATGATTGGTGCTGTGTTATAGTGAGGATCCACTATGATTGGTGCTGTGTTATAGTGATGATCCACTATGATTGGTGCTGTGTTATAGTGATGATCCACTATGATTGGTGCTGTGGTATAGTGATGATCCACTATGATTGGTGCTGTGTTATAGTGATGATCCACTATGATTGGTGCTGTGGTATAGTGATGATCCACTATGATTGGTGCTGTGTTATAGTGATGATCCACTATGATTGGTGCTGTGGTATAGTGATGATCCACTATGATTGGTGCTGTGGTATAGTGATGATCCACTATGATTGGTGCTGTGTTATAGTGATGATCCACTATGATTGGTGCTGTGTTATAGTGATGATCCACTATGATTGGTGCTGTGGTATAGTGATGATCCACTATGATTGGTGCTGTGTTATAGTGATGATCCACTATGATTGGTGCTGTGGTATAGTGATGATCCACTATGATTGGTGCTGTGGTATAGTGATGATCCACTATGATTGGTGCTGTGTTATAGTGATGATCCACTATGATTGGTGCTGTGTTATAGTGATGATCCACTATGATTGGTGCTGTGTTTCGTGATGATCCACTATGATTGGTGCTGTGTTATAGTGATGATCCACTATGATTGGTGCTGTGTTTCGTGATGATCCACTGATTGGTGCTGTGTTATAGTGATGATCCACTATGATTGGTGCTGTGTTATAGTGATGATCCACTATGATTGGTGCTGTGTTTCGTGATGATCCACTATGATTGGTGCTGTGTTTCGTGATGATCCACTATGATTGGTGCTGTGTTATAGTGATGATCCACTATGATTGGTGCTGTGTTATAGTGCTGATCCACTATGATTGGTGCTGTGTTATAGTGATGATCCACTATGATTGGTGCTGTGTTATAGTGATGATCCACTATGATTGGTGCTGTGTTATAGTGATGATCCACTATGATTGGTGCTGTGTTATAGTGATGATCCACTATGATTGGTGCTGTGGTATAGTGATGATCCACTATGATTGGTGCTGTGTTATAGTGATGATCCACTATGATTGGTGCTGTGGTATAGTGATGATCCACTATGATTGGTGCTGTGGTATAGTGATGATCCACTATGATTGGTGCTGTGTTATAGTGATGATCCACTATGATTGGTGCTGTGTTATAGTGATGATCCACTATGATTGGTGCTGTGGTATAGTGATGATCCACTATGATTGGTGCTGTGTTATAGTGATGATCCACTATGATTGGTGCTGTGGTATAGTGATGATCCACTATGATTGGTGCTGTGGTATAGTGATGATCCACTATGATTGGTGCTGTGTTATAGTGATGATCCACTATGATTGGTGCTGTGTTATAGTGATGATCCACTATGATTGGTGCTGTGTTTCGTGATGATCCACTATGATTGGTGCTGTGTTATAGTGATGATCCACTATGATTGGTGCTGTGTTTCGTGATGATCCACTGATTGGTGCTGTGTTATAGTGATGATCCACTATGATTGGTGCTGTGTTATAGTGATGATCCACTATGATTGGTGCTGTGTTTCGTGATGATCCACTATGATTGGTGCTGTGTTTCGTGATGATCCACTATGATTGGTGCTGTGTTATAGTGATGATCCACTATGATTGGTGCTGTGTTATAGTGCTGATCCACTATGATTGGTGCTGTGTTATAGTGATGATCCACTATGATTGGTGCTGTGTTATAGTGATGATCCACTATGATTGGTGCTGTGTTATAGTGATGATCCACTATGATTGGTGCTGTGTTATAGTGAGGATCCACTGTGTTGATTGGTCGCTTTTGTTGTTGGTGCAGCGAGAACTTTGTTTCGCTCGGAGCCTTTTGTCCAAGTACAATGTCGATGGAACGACCAAATGTTTGGTTCGCTGTAAGTTTCGCTCACTTCACTAATTCTTCTCCGTGACAATAAAAATCCCACAAATGGCCAAAAATGCCAGACAGCTTTAATAGACCGGCCTCGCTAAACAACACCCTGGATAGAGGTGTGGTACAGAGACCGACGGCGGTACTCCATATGTGCCGAGATGTACATGGTGTGTGCAGTACATGCTCTTGTCACCCGGGACGTGCTTCCTCTCCTTATATTCCTGGGTCCTCTGAGGTACTCGGTGGTGTCTTCCTCCTTCAATCCCAGTCCTCTGAGGTACTCCTGTGTCCCTCTTCCTCCTTCCATTCCCAGTCCTCTGAGGTACTCCTGTGTCCCTCTTCCTCCTTCCATCCCCGGTCCTCTGAGGTACTCCTGTGGTGTCTTCCTCCTTCCATTCCCGGTCCTCCGAGGTACTCCTGTGTCCCTCTTCCTCCTTCCATTCCCGGTCCTCTGAGGTACTCTTGTGTCCCTCTTCCTCCTTCCATTCCCGGTCCTCCGAGGTACTCCTGTGTCCCTCTTCCTCCTTCCATTCCCGGTCCTCTGAGGTACTCTTGTGTCCCTCTTCCTCCTTCCATTCCCGGGTCCTCTGAGGTACTCTGTGTCCCTCTTCCTCCTTCCATCGCCGGTCCTCCCGATCGTTTTGCTACCGCTTCGCTTCCATACGTCACGTATGTCCTTTACATGTTCAAGCACTGATGTTGCGCTTCTACCACCGCGCTGTTTATTTCTAGGATCTAATGAGTAATGGGGGTTTAGTACCCGATTGTGATTTAAATTTCCCTTGATACTCGTGTGTCCTCTTGATGGCAGCGCTGTCTGGGTTCGATTCCCGACCCGATTATAAACCGGTACCCTTGTATTGTGCACGCTCGGTGACGCATCATTGAGTACGCCGTACCTGGAATGGCAGGGTCAGTGGAATCTCCCTTCTACTTACATTCATTCACTGAAACATATTCAAGGTCCCACATTGTGTTTCCCGAAGAGTAGGTAGGCCATTGTGTGCCGGTACCTGACCAAATTCCAAATCCCTGCTCCAACGATGCAGAGAAGGCAATGGCAAACTACCTAGTGTAATCCTATCCTGCTCTGACGAGGCTTCAGACCACTGAACAGACCATACAGGTGTATTCAATATGAATTACGTACTTGGTGTGTTAACATTGGAATATGTGCACACCTTTATGAGAATGTAACCTTGTCCGACATTCCCTTCCTCTCTGGATGTGCAGGTATCCAGGTATTGTTTATAAATGGTGAATGTTGTATCATGTTTATCAATCGCATTTGAATCTTCCTCCATTTCATGGAGTGAGAAACAAACGCTCTCCCCTCCAAACTTTACTCTCCTCCCACTTCATTGTTACTTTACTTCTTTATTGGAACTACATGGGGTGGGTGGTCCCTCGCAAGGTGTGCAAAAAGGTACCAATGGCATCACATACCACATCGTGATACTTGATGAAACCACCTGACTCGACGCACTGCCCGCATCTTCATCCGCATCTCTCACTCGGCCTTACCTGTGCGCGTCGCTTTCCAATCGCACGTGTTCTTTGCGCTCGCACACCTGGATTGCAGTGCGCACGTGCATGCCGGAGGGGGCGCCAAGCTCCAGGAGAATTCCGTTCGACCGAACGATCGCACCTGTCGCGCCACCTTGTTACGGATACCCGACGGTCAATCGGTCATGACCTCTTGGGACCATCGCTGGAGAGTATTTCCTCAAATCCAGACGGAGACACCTCGGACAGGTTTCTAACGGTGCTGCTCGTGGAGTTAGTGGAAATGAATCACCCTAGAATACATTGATCAAAGTAAGGTGTGCCCCTCCATGCGGTCACTCGCGATATTCCAATCGAATGGACACCTGTTGGTTTATCCTCCTTTACTTCGAGGCAAAAGGGTGGGATAGGAACATGGCAGGTACAAACCTTCTGTGTTAATGAGCACCTGTTGTTTCTGTGCACCTGCAAGCTGTGCGGTCCAGGAGGGACTACCCCAGCAGAGGTCAATTGTTTCATGAAATCCATTGTCTACCCCACATGAGGTGAAAACTGGACTTAAACAATTGGTTCAGTTTGTCTGTCTGTTCACAAAAGTCAGTTTATCATGGAGGACTGACGTCATTTCAATGGAATGTTATATTTTGGACGCAAATTGGACCATGAATCGGAAAACACACCTGAGGTTTAACATTACTTTGTCTCTGAATTCGTCACAATTACATTTGTGCAGAGACAGAGATAATATTTTAATTCTCAGTCTGTCTGATTGTCTGATCAAACAAAGTTGAAAATCATTCCAAGCAGGAAACCTACTGTTTTTAGTGACGTCATAAAGAACACAAACAACAGGCACGAAGAACGAAGGTAACTTGTTAAATTAGGTGGTGTAATCAACACCGAAACAACAGCGGGAAATTCAAAATTTTACATTTATCCGACCTTCAAAACCTGTAATTTATTTTAATTAAATTACGTACTGAACAGTTGCAGAACACAAATCATCTTGTTGCCGCTTTCAAAACCCTTCCATTCAGCAGTAATTGGATGAAATATTACGGCATTTTACATCATCTCGACCAATCAAATTTACTGCTTGCAGCCCCCTCCCATACCGTGGTTTCTCAAGTTTGCGTGGTGTAAGGTATTCAATGAACTCTCTAGTTGTGCGTGGTGTAAGGTATTCAATGAACTCTCCTGTTGTGCATGGTGTAAGGTATTCAATGAACTCTCCTGTTGTGCGTGGTGTAAGGTATTCTATGAACTCTTCTGTTGTGCGTGGTGTAAGGTATTCAATGAACTCTCCTGTTTTGCGTGGTGTAAGGTATTCAATGAACTCTCCTGTTGTGCGTGGTGTAAGGTATTCAATGAACTCTCCTGTTGTGCGTGGTGTAAGGTAGTCTATGAACTCTTCTGTTGTGCGTGGTGTAAGGTATTCTTTGAACTCTCCTGTTGTGCGTGGTGTAAGGTATTCTATGAACTCTTCTGTTGTGCATGGTGTAAGGTATTCTATAAACTCTCCTGTTGTGCGTGGTGTAAGGTATTCAATGAACTCTCCTGTTGTGCGTGGTGTAAGGTATTCTATGAACTCTTCTGTTGTGCATGGTGTAAGGTATTCTATGAACTCTTCTGTTGTGCATGGTGTAAGGTATTCTATAAACTCTCCTGTTGTGCGTGGTGTAAGGTATTCTATGAACTCTCTGGTTGTGCGTGGTGTAAGGTATTTTATAAACTCTCCTGTTGTGCGTGGTGTAAGGTATTCTATGAACTCTCCTGTTGTGCGTGGTGTAAGGTATTCTATGAACTCTCTGGTTGTGCGTGGTGTAAGGTATTCAATGAACTCTCCTGTTGTGCGTGGTGTAAGGTATTCTATGAACTCTTCTGTTGTGCATGGTGTAAGGTATTCTATAAACTCTCCTGTTGTGCGTGGTGTAAGGTATTCTATAAACTCTCCTGTTGTGCGTGGTGTAAGGTATTCTATGAACTCTCTGGTTGTGCATGGTGTAAGGTATTTTATAAACTCTCCTGTTGTGCGTGGTGTAAGGTATTCTATGAACTCTCTAGTTGTGCGTGGTATTAAGGTATTCCATGAACTCTCCTGTTGTGCGTGGTGTAAGGTATTCAATGAACTCTCCTGTTGTGCGTGGTGTAAGGTATTCAATGAACTCTCCTGTTGTGCGTGGTGTAAGGTATTCTATGAACTCTTCTGTTGTGCATGGTGTAAGGTATTCTATAAACTCTCCTGTTGTGCGTGGTGTAAGGTATTCTATGAACTCTCCTGTTGTGCATGGTGTAAGGTATTCTATGAACTCTCCTGTTGTGCGTGGTGTAAGGTATTCTATGAACTGTCTAGTTGTGCGTGGTGTAAGGTATTCTATGAACTCTTCTGTTGTGCGTGGTGTAAGGTATTCTATGAACTCTCCTGTTGTGCGTGGTGTAAGGTATTCTATGAACTCTCCTGTTGTGCGTGGTGTAAGGTATTCTATGAACTCTCCTGTTGTGCGTGGTGTAAGGTATTCTATGAACTCTCCTGTTGTGCGTGGTGTAAGGTATTCTATGAACTCTCTAGTTGTGCGTGGTGTAAGGTATTCTATGAACTCTCCTGTTGTGCATGGTGTAAGGTATTCTATGAACTCTCTGGTTGTGCGTGGTGCAAGGTATTTTATAAACTC